>NC_061486.1:26617649-26917649 GCF_022539355.2 Hippoglossus stenolepis | reverse complement strand
TCTCGCTCTCTGTCCCCTGCAGTTCTGGGGCTCATTCGGCCAACAGGTAACAACAGTGAGGACAACGAGGCAAACGAGGCACACTTTTAATCTGGCTGAGTGAAGCAGGGGAGATTGGGTTCAGCTGTCAGCCCGTGCGGAAGCAGGACACTTGGTAAAATGATGGCACAACACTGGCGGCCTACAGACCCAGAATTATAACGAGCGGCCCAGCAGAGCAGAGGGGAGGGAGGGAGCCTTGTGCAGCCGGGGAACGCTGACAATGAGCAGATGAGCTGGGATCAATGTCGGAGTTTGACAAAGAGAAGGGGAGGGAGTGCATGGATGAGTGGCAGTCTGGTCCCTCAGCACTTTGACTTAGCCTCATTTTTTATTAGGTTGTTATTTACACACCTGCTGCCACGGGGAGAGGCAAGGAAACTCACTCTCTCCATCTTTTTCTGGCTCTCATGGACAGACACATATACAATCAACAGCACTGCAGGCACACACACACACACACACACACACACACACACACACACACACACGCACACGCACACGCACACGCACACACACGCACACACGCACACACACACACACACACAAAAACACACACACCTGCGCTAACTTCCCTCAACACGTCCTCTTAACAATGATTGGAAAGTCCATATGAGCTGATGACGGAAGTCTATTTCTGAGAGTCTAAAAATATAACTTTTGTCCTGGTTCACTGGATTCATTAAGGTCCCTGATGAAGCAGACATTTCACAAAGGAAGTTAAGACAGAGACAGAGATGATAATTCTGAAATTACATACAGCGGGAAGTGAGCTGATTTTACAAGAACACATTAGCGACCAGTAGTATAGATTCCACCTTCCTCAGCGATGGGTGTAATAGAATTGGAGAGGTAGTCTCCAGGTAGCTCTCAGGTTTAGCCAAACTGAAGATGGATGGAGGTTGCTTGCCTAAAAGGTGCAACAACTAAGATAAGAGGAGGAGGGAGGAGGATGGGGAGGAGGTTTTTTCTCTCCTGTGTGCTCAGCACCTGAGCCTGACCCCACCCCATGCGTCCACCACCCTCCATCTTCCACTCAGACAGGCTAATGGGGAACTGGGAGCACCATTTATATTCCTTGCCCCCCCACCGGCACCCTACCTCAGCTATCTGATAGGCCGATTCAACCCCCCAGAGGGGTAAAAGAGATGAGTGTGTGTTTGTGTGTGTGTGTGGGTGTGAGCGTGCATTTGGTGTTGTACGTCTCTTCATATGAGAATCAAGTTTAGTGTGAGGCCTTGGTTCATGATGAAGGCTTCAATGTGTAACTTTTATCATAAACATCAATTTCCTATCAATGAATCACTGTAAAATCTGTTTCCATAACTGGTGTTAACCTTGTATCTTCTGTATAAGCGTCATTGTTTCTTTGATGTACGAGCAGGTTTCCCAGAAAAGCCTGATGCTGTACATTGTATACTTTTGGGTTTCTCTATCATTTTCACGGTCTTGACCTTCTATGTAAAGTGTCTTGAGATAACGTTTATTATGATTTGGCGCTATACAAATAAAATTGAATTGAATTGAATTGAATCACATTGAAGCGTGTTAAACCACATTTGGAACTCTGATTTTGTATTTCTTATGCCTTATAAATTCTCACATAAAGAATAATTCAATTAGACCAAGTAAAAATCTCTGTTGTACTCAGTCAATGAGTGTGTTTTCTATATGAGGTCAAAAAGGTCAAGGTCAAAAATGATCAAAGTGTAATACCATAATTAATTTCATAGAGCTAGCTGATACTGATTTTAAGGTGAGATGTAACAAGAACTGTCTTAAAAAAATGATACACTTAGATAATCAATTTGGGAACAAAGGAAACATTTATTTGTATTGAAAGGAAACACATTAATGATAACATAATTTCGACTTTGTAGCTGGAATCCAGTTTCTTAAATCAAATAACTCCATGAGCATCTTTTGTGTGCTCAATATGACACCATTCTGTACATGTTCAGGATGAAAGCGACACTGGGGAGAAACACAAACACTTAAAGCTGATTAAAGTCTTGGCTGGAAACTTCTGGCAAAACAAATTGTTGTTATGTTGATGCCACAGTTTTGTGAAATATAAACACATTACTTGTGAATCCTCATGAGGCAAGCTGTAATTCAAGGTGTGAGGCTTGGTGGTTTGTGTTCCATTGGCGATATTACAATACAACATTCTTTTCAGTCTTCTCAACTTTGTCTTTTAGTACTGATACCAATGCAATAGAGTTAATAGGTTAATGCATCTATGTGGAGGATTGCCCATTTAAGGTGGTAATTTGGATTAGTTCTTGATAAGTGAAAGTTGCACTCATATAGGAACCAGAGACTTGGCAGCTTGCACTGTTTTGCATGTCATCATACCCATCTGAAATTTCCATTACCCTCTTTTGTAGTGAGGAATAAAGATGCAGTTTTATCCACAATAATAATAAATATATAAACATAACTGATGGGCACAGAATTATCAAATGTAGAACTGCAAAGCATCTAGATATGTTAGCAGTAAATGCACCATTAAGCAGATGCACATATTCGGTCAACAGACTCATTGGTCGGTTTTTGCATACATTCCAGAGTTGATATTGATATTACTTAAAGGCAGTATATACCACACAACCTAGTTAGAAACCTAACAGCTGCATTTGTTTGATACGTCCTGTCTGTATTTGTTTTCTCCAGAGGATGAATAATAATATTTGATGAACTCTCCTCTGGCTCTGCCGTGAGGCTGAAATGAACTTACAATATAGTCAGGAATTCTGCTATCAGGAAATGTACTGGTTGTGTTCAAGCTCCCCAGAGGATAGACCCTTAATGTTGTGGACTGTCAATTAGCTTTCCTCCATCACCACTCGGCCAAAGTGTCAACTTTCACCCAACATATCACATAATCTAAGAGGTACTGTATATTACCATGAGATCTGCTCCCAGGGGGATTTTAATGAGCAGTAAATAAGTTCTAAAGTACCTATGTGTCAGCATATTCATATGCAATATCACTGAAATCTAATGTGACTGTAAATATCTGTATGTGTGGGCAGCCGGGTCTCCTTCAGTTCACTTTAAAATGCTATTTGAGAAAGTATGTAATTTTCTAATACTGGCAGTTAATTTATTCATAGTTGTATAATTATAGATTGAAACAAGCTTTTTAAGTTTTCTTTACATTTTTTACAGTCCAGAGTAAAATTTATTTTCTGATTAAATGAAACTGAAACTGAGTTGAGCCTCTTCTAAATATCCATGCGCACGTCCGTGTTTGTGTGTGTGCCAGTATATCGAGCCAAACGTCTGAGATTCCTCTGTGACTGATAAAAACTGAAATGAATCATAATGAAGATGGACAAGAACTTGGCTTGCATTCCTTCCTTCCTCCTCCTCCTCCTCCTCCTCCTCCTCCTCCTCCTCCTCCTCCTCCTCCGCTTTCTTCTTTCCATCCTCTTTTTTTCCTCCTCCATTCCCTTCTCCCTTCTCATTTGGATCCAGGTCCCTGCATGTGTAGCTGGTGACAACGTAGGGCAATTCTATTTTACAGTCAAACGCAGAAAACCAGTCGGTGTCTTTCATTCATTTAATCAAGAGGTGTTTCACACGTCATAAACTAAACGTTGACTTCCAGGGATTGACAGCTCAGTCCCTCACATGTTGAGCTAACTTTTGCTAAAGTAACTCAAATGAGGAAACTTTTTTGCAAAACAAAATCCCAGTTGATCCCCTCAACGAACTCTGAAAATCCTTGAACCGCAGTTTAAAAACTTCAGCCTTAAACAACCTGCAAAACAAACATCTCCCACGAGTCACAGCTGCAATGTTCAATAATTGCTTAATTAACCATTTTTTTCGGAGAGCCTCGTCTGAACACTTCTGAATGTCGCGGACTGCAAACGCTCCCGCTACACACACAGGTGCACGTTCTTTTCCTGAACGTACACACACACACAGTCAAACTTTCTTAATAATGAAGGATAAAAAGTGCAGGAAACTGCTGCAAAAGAACGTCCCTCTGAGGGCCTTCTGCTACTTTCTGTTGTGCTCACAGCTTTTATAAAAAAAAAACTAATAACGTCCCCTTGGTCGCTCCTTTCCCCAGTTTCACTTGTTTAGTCTCAAGTGTCAGAAACCCCATTACAGTAATTAAGTCAGTGGATCCTCAAAGAGCTCCCCTTAAAACAGCCGGAGAGGGAGGGAGGCATGGAGGGGGAGAGATATGGTTGGAAGGAGAGAGATGGATGGAAAGAGCTCAACGGCTTTAGAGAGAGATGATGGAGTAAAGGAGAGATGAAGGGGTGGATGAGAGCGTGGTGGAGGAAGAGGCGGAACAAACACGCTTCAAAAACATGGGAACACAAGAAGCGGCGTTAAGATGTACATGTAGCCGTTTTACTTCGGTAAATCAGCAGCATATTACCTTTGAGATGTCGCTGTAATTACTGTTAACAAATTAGACCATATTCCAGATGGTTGGCAAACACCGCCGGCCTCTTTTACTGTGAGCGTCATTTATTGCTCCGTGGCACCATTCCTCATTCTTCTATCGTGTTGCTCTCAAAGTGATTCAAGCTTCCCATCCCGGGCTTAATTGTTTGCTAGTATAATATAAAGGTAACATAATTAACTTGATAGTGATAGTTTAATGTCTTAAAAAGCATTACATCCTCATGTGTGGTAAAAACGACTGGAAGAAGGATCTCTGGAGCTCTGTGAAGGAAAAAGAGCAAAGCTGATGTGGAGAAGCATGAAGGAATAACATTTCATGGAATGATCTTCAAGGATAAGCAACAGGTAATTTAAAGTTTCTGTTAGGGCTGAGCAATATGGGATTATCAAGATTCAATCAATATCGATAATTATCAGTGTCATATTATTATTTCTCTTAAGTTTAAATAAGTTTAAACCCTTTTTCTTTATGAGCAGGTAATGACAAACACTTCATAAACAGCAAAACATTTCACAAATCTGATATCAATTATGTGTTATTCCGCCTCCCTGTGTTTACACAATGTATGCGCATTATATCGATATATACATTGATCATATCTTATATTGATGTGACTTTATTTGTTTAAACTAATGTTGATTATTTGATTTGCAAACTAAGTACCAGGAATAATTTAGAGGCCAGATGTTTGAGGTTTTAAGTTTTATCGTAAGAACTACATTACCCATAATGCTCTCGGAGCAGGGGACAGAAACAGCAGTAGTTAGTAGTTACTGAGCTGTTTGTGCAAAGCCTCCATAATCACATGTGTATCCACCTTTTTCTATTCATTGAGGAAAATCTCTGTTTTAAGTCTGGACTTTCATCTCGTCATTTGAAAAGTAGTTGGATTAAGCTACAACAATATTGATGAAAATTGTAATTATTGGTATTGTTTTATTATCCAGCTGTAGGTGTTGTGACCTTAGATGGGCCAAAATGCCTTTATCGTGACTCCTGCTGAGAAAAACATTTACAATACCAACTAACCGGAAAACAACAATAAATGCTCCACATTATATGTTTTGCCATGTAGCAGATTAACAGATCACATAATGTTACTGCTTGAAAATATGTCTGAAATTCACTTTGCAGTATTAGTTATCCATGTTGCCCCTTTTTCTTCTTTTGGTAAATTGACTGTATTCCAGTCTTATGGACCACTCAAAGCCATTAACACTACAAATAACATTTGATTATGATACGATTCATTTATACAGTGCTACTATATGCAGCATTTTCTTCTGTGACACACCATTAATACAGTGTTGGTAGAGCCATCAGGGGTAATTTGTGGTTCAGCATCTTGACCGAGAACACATCAGAATGTGGACTGAAGGAGCTGGGGATCGAACCACCGACCCTGGACGACCCTCTCTACTTCATGACGTTGTGTTGCCACAGTTTTAAAACATGAGAGCGGTGCAGATGGATGACGTCTTTTATGTTGCAGTACTACAATTTATCTACATCTCAGCATCTCACATGATACAAGCTTTCAGTCGACCTGGCCTGCACAGTGCGACAAGCAGAGAACTTTAAAGATTGTTTTTTTTTTATTGCACGGTCTTTAGTCATTGTCCTCTCACACTGAAAAGATGGGAAATGTCACACAATAAAAAGTAGAGTTTATCCCTGTGGAAAGCTTCCCCGGTTTTATTTTACACGGCAAAGATGATGACAAGAAGATTGCTCCTACATTCAATTTGGCTTTTATAATCATTCATATGTGTGGTTACTGGGTTCTGAAGGTCTAATATCTGCCCGAAGGTAGGATGGGTAAAAATAATTAATGAATTAATTTTTAAGTAACAAGCTAAACACTATTGACCTGGTGTGACTAAGTGTTCCTGTGTGTGTCTGAAATAAACCTAGATGTCCTTTCAGTCAGCCTCACACACACACAATGACGGCAGCAAACTAAAAAAAGAAGAAGAAAGAAGCTACGATACCTCAAGGCTCAAGGGAAAGTGTCACAGCTGTGATTGGAAAAGGCACAGACCAGATTAGCAGGTGGCAACCTGAATTCAGAGAGAAAGGTGCGTGAACATGAGGGAGGGGTGGGAAAAGGACAGGTGTCAGGGCTCCATGATAAAAGACTGGCAACGGACGAGTTATAGACACTGAGGGGAGGGAGGGCGGAGGGAAGGAGAGGGTTGGAGCTCCAGTGCCAGAAGT
This sequence comes from Hippoglossus stenolepis, assembly GCF_022539355.2. Lineage (NCBI taxonomy): Eukaryota > Metazoa > Chordata > Actinopteri > Pleuronectiformes > Pleuronectidae > Hippoglossus > Hippoglossus stenolepis. The sequence continues at coordinate 26,910,958 of NC_061486.1, read as the reverse complement.
GCTTAAAGCTGTCCTCCTGCATTGATATTCTGAGCTCATAGTTTGCTAACCCCTCCTTCCCGCCTCCTCCCCCTCCCCCTCCTCCTCTTTTTTCTTCAGAGGGTGATGTCATCCCTATATGGATCCTTTGGTCAGATGCCACCATCACTTACATCTCTGTCACTGTCACCATCTGCACACACATCCACTTAGCCCCGCAGCGACCTCCATCTTAATGCACATTTGCCGCAAAGGACAAAAATATATCTGTTTCATTAGATGGGTGGAGTCGGGAGAGAACAGGCCGAAGTGAAGCGGTCGTCCAGCTGCAGTAGTCTGAGATCTGTTGAAGCTACAAGAGCTTTACAGCTTATTTAGGTTAGCTAACCACAATGCTTAGGGCTGTGGTGGAGGGGTGTGCTCCATTTTAATATATCTGAGTGGTTCCAGTGGTGCTTATCCACATGAGGGAGGGTGGAGTCATAAATCACCTCAAATCATGATGAATTCATGGCTGGTAGGAGAAGGTGGCGTGGTGTGTTTGTTGCTTTTCTGTTTTGAATCAAAACGGGAAGGTTGCCAAAGGCGGCGTCCATCACCATTTGAATTACCAAGCAGATCACCAAGAGAGGTACCGGTGAGCAAATACTCAAGAGATTCAGTTATATTCACATTGGCTTTGAACTGTAGGCACAGTCAGCCAAGACCAAGAGGGGGTGTACTATTGAGAAAATCAATTGCCCCTTTCCCACTGGTCCAAAAACCCACCAAAACCAACTTACATCTGGCTTTTGTCTACAATGGGAATGGATACAATCAGCATTCACTCCCAGATTAAATGACTCTAGAGTACACACAGATTTGAATCTGCTCCGGTTCTTATCAGCAGTGACATGATAACCGGGTGAACGCACTAATTCAGCAAGACAACAAGGTGAGAGAGCGCCTCAGATTTTAGTTTGTGACGTCGAACATGTTCACAATCGCCTTTTTTAGCAGGTTTACTCAAAAACTTGTGGAAACCGGCTATGTCAGTGTAAAAACGGAATGTGACACATATAAGTGACTCACTTCCACTGATCCTGTGCAGGCCTCATATTGTATTGCCAATTTTTAGACAGTGTGTGTGTGTGTGAGAGTGAGTGTTACATTGACACTGTTGGATGAAGGTTGGGGAAGACCGAGTGAGAGGGAGGAAACAGTTTCCGTGCTCTGCTACACTATTGGCTGTCCATTGATTAACAGGGTCATCTGAAAGTGAGTCTCTTTCTTGCTCTCTTTATCTCTCTCTCTCTCTCTGCTACCCAAGAGTGACCCACTCCCCCTTAACCCTCCCACCACCCTCCCCATTCCTCTGTCCAGCATTACACCACGAGGCAATTAAAGCCAACCTGCCAGCGACTCTGTGTTCCGGGCTCGTAATTTTTAACTTGCTGTAATTAAAAGTGTTACAGCGACAGCAGCACGAGGGATGGGTAGGTGTTGGGTGATGAGGTGTGGGATGATTGAGTGATGGACAAGGCAAAGGTGGGGGTTGTGGTAGAGGGGGCATGGGACAAAACCAGGACAAGGGCAAAAGTCGTCGTCTTCAGTTTGATTGGAAAGAGAAATTGGAGGAGGAAAGAAAATGGGGCACAGTGTGTGTGTATGTGTGTGTGTGTGTGTGTGCGCGTGCGTGCGTGAAGAGGTGGATGTTTAGCATGTTGACAGGGTCCCCAGGGATTTACTAATGAGATGACCAGGTTGAGCTGTATGTCCTGTTCGGTTCTCTTGTTCAATCAATCAATTACTCCAGATAGTGTACTGGAGGGCAATGCGGGAGCTTGTGTGTGTAAATGCGTGTCTGTCTCCTCATAAGACACCAATGTACGGTGGTGGAATATGTTTTACAGTGTGTGTGTGTGTGTGTGTGTGTGTGTGTGTGTGTGTGTGTGTGTGTGTGTGTGTGTGTGTGTGTGTGTGCGTTTGTGTGAGTGTGTGCTTGTAATGTTCAGAAGTGATTCCCAAACAGGGGTCCTTGTACACCAGCGATCTGCAGTAGTCAGAGAATGTGAAAAGTTTATGTGACAGAAAGCTGAAGTCAAACTTCTGCATCCTACTGACATTTGTAAGTTCATGGTTCAGGGCTAAATATCATGGCGTGACAGAAGAGATTAGGCCATGCGTGAGTCAAGCTCAGCGCTGAAATGTTTGTCATGAACAGCAGAGAAAAGATGACTAAATGCCACAGAAGTCAATCGACAAAAGAGATTGCAGCTGATTAGAGAGTCAATTTTATAAATATGGAAATTAAAATAAAAAAACGATACACCTATGGCTGTTTGTGGTTAAAAAAAAGCTAACTGTCTCTCTTTTTTGACCACAAAGTTGTTGTTTATTAACTTTGTTCAACCCATTAATATTTTAATTTCTTATAGCAACGGCTCTAATTTATACAGAAGAAATAAAAGAGTGTTAGTGAAATAAGTTACCGAAACAATACACACATACACACACTGCAACTGAGTGGGAAAACTGGTTAGCAAGCTATCGGAGACTGGTTAGCCATCAGATAAATAACTAGATAGCTAAAAGTTATCAATAAGAAGACAGAAGAAACTGATAAATGCTTGTGCGGGCTAAATTGCTGAAATAGTTAAATGGTTAAGGTTGAAAAAGCTACAAAAACAATGGATAAAAGGATGAAACACTTGGTTAAAAAAGTTGATATAATTAGCAAAATAACAGAAAGCTAAATGTAATTGATTAACTATTCAAATAGTTGAAAAGTAATAGCTATTTGGTAATAGTAATAGATAGCTAACAGTAATAGTTTAATGATAGAAATCGATGGATGAATTGCTCAAAAAGAAAGGCTAGCTGCAAGTACAGGGTAAAACTTGAACTAGCCAATGTGGTGAAGTGAATATTAACGAGACCAGAGAAACATATGCATTCATAGTTCAATTGTACGAAAAAATATTGACATATAATCGACTTATATATATTTCAGTTTTTCAAACATACAATATGTAACTCCAACCACTAGGGATCTCTCAATAAAAACAATAAGAAAAGAGCTAGTGTGATGACATTGACTCAGGCGCAAATACTTGTGCGTGATCCATGACCAGTCACAATACAAACAGTGGGATAAACAGCCAACTACTTGCTAGGAGTGTGTTTTTCCTTCGTTTGTCCTGGAAGTTATAGCAAAGATAAGCACAGCCACAGGTAAAGCTGATATATCGCAAGTCAAACTGAAATTGGGAATTTCCCTGGGTTTGAAAATTGTTGGAATCATTTTGGATAATATAAGTAGGCTACACAAGTCACCAAAATATATAACAAGGTCTAGTTGTTTTTAGACATTTAATGAAGACTTGTTACATACTTTGTCTTGAAATAACACATATAGTTTTTTGAACAGGGCAGGTGTTACTTGAGTTAATCTGACTGAGATTTTGAACCAAAAAGATTGGGAACCACAAATTTATGGTAGATGTGTGATTGATGATGTTCAATGGAGGCCAGATAAAAGTACATCTATACATTATTTTCATTGCAGGTGTGTAGGACTGTATGGCCTTAATATCTCATTTTAATGTCCTTGCAGCCTCTACAGCTATTTTTCAAGGGAGAACCACACACACACACACACACACACACACGCACACACACGCACACGCACGCACACACACACACACACACACACACAAACACACACACACACACACACACACACACACACACACACACACACACACACACACACACACACACACACACACACACACACACACACACACACACACACTCGTCATGAGGGAGGAGTTAACAGTTACAGCCCATTCTGTATTCTCCTCCCTTCAGCCTTCTCCGCCTGTCCCCTTTCCTTTTCTTTCTCTCTACCCTTCTGCTCTGCTATTCCCAATTTTTTTTTATCAGGTCCAATAAAAGAGCGTGAAATGAAAACATAATTGGGTTTTAATCTGTCTGTGGAGCTCCAGCCACCCGCTGACAAAATCCCAACCAGATCGCTCGTCACCGCCTCATTAAGGGATGGATGAAGAGGTAAAAGTGGTGCCAGGAAAGGACTTTTTGTCTCTAAGAAATATGTGTAAGCATATGTGTCTATAAGAATTAGCCATGTGTGTATTTATTTACACCGCTCTCTTTCCCCCTGTATTGGTTTTGTTTGCTCTGAAGAAAACACAGCCAGCCAAGCTGCAGGACAAGGTGTGCTCGCAGCCAATAAACAAGGGTTCAAGTGGGAAAGCTCAAGCACCCTTAAGTAGCTCCTTATCACCACCTTGAGAACATGTGTACGTGTACACGTGCTGGTGAGTGTGTGTTTTTCTTTCGGTCTCGTGGCTGTGGAAGCCGTGAGCTCCTTAAAGAGCCCCTTGGGATGAGCAGAGGAACAAGAGCGAGGGCTAAACCTGCCTCCACTCTGCACCACAGCCACACATCTGTAGTGAGCTAGGAAGAAAGTACAGGGAGGGAAGACAGCACCACATTTTCTCCCTGGTTCAGTTAGAGTAAAGATGTTGGAAGGTCCTTGTTTTCAATCATGAGTTTATTTTCTGTAGAAGCAAAAATGCTACACCAACGTTCAGATACAGATTTAAGTGAGCTCAAGCTGTGATTATGCTTGAAGGATTGGTCATTGTGCATGCCCACTGTGACGCCTCTCTCTGTCATACAGTGTACTTACACTTGAGTGCAGTCAGTGCAGTCCTCTCCTGAACTATGGGTGTCGCCGCTGATACAAATACAACCACACTCACAGAAAAAGGCAAAGAAGAAGAGCAAACACATATAGAATGGCTTTTTTTCCAGTACGGCTTGCTACATCCAGGAGCACCACTTTTGGCTTGTGTGTGCTTCTTTGCCTCGACAAACCATTTGCAGAGGTTTTCCATAGTTTCCTGCAGAATTCCTTATTTTTTTACCAACAGCCTCTGCAATCACCCCTCAAATATCTATGCTCTGTCATTAATGACATCGATAAGGAAGAATAGACATCTGAGACAGATGTGCTCGACTCTTGCCACCAGCTCAATCCATGTTGAGTTTTGTGCGACCAGCCGGAACAATGGAATGAGGCAGCAGAAATTATGTCATTTCTCATCAGTGCAAGTACAGAAACAGCCAGCATAAACTATGATTTAAACTTTTAGAATAGTCTAACTAAGAAGAATTGAAAACACTAGTAGCATTAAAACCTGATACAACAATTAAAATTCCACTGTGTAATAATATCCTGATTTAACCTTTGGGATTGGTCAAATACAGACTATTTATATATAACGAAGGAGACAGGACGCCATGGAGTTAGGTGAACACAACGTTTTACTGAGTCAACCCGGAGGTTCTCTACACTGCATTGTGGGTACTGTCAACTCTACTGCTACATACTGCTACACCTCCTAACTTTAGCTCAGCACCAATTTTTCACTTAAGCCATTCTTTTAACACAATTCTGTATTGCAAATTCTGTAGACATGAATTTGAATGTCGGGCCTTACGGACACTTGGGCCCCATCACATTTCACCCCTTCTCCCATCCCCTACCCCTACCCCTTATTTTCGTGGGTTTATCTTGCCCCTTGAAACAGAGTTACAATGGGTAGTGGTAGAAATCCTCCCCTACGAATTGGGACAGCACTTCTAGAGACCACTACATACTGTAGGCAACCCTGCCAGGATGCTTTGTTACTAGAGGAGCAATTAAGTTCATTAACATCGCTGCTATATGTTGGTTACATCAAATGCATCGGTTATCTTCAAAGAGGGGGGGGATGTGACATGAAATTATGTGAAAATACGGGATTATTTTGCAAAAGGTTTAAGGCTGTTGTAATTTTTAAATCCTTATTAATGGAGAAAATACTACATTTGTGTGTCTCTCTCCCAGCTGGCCGGTGATTCGCATGCATTCTGGGTACCCCTACACACGTTAGCACGTGAATGCGCAAAACGAGGGGGAAGGGCTAAGTGGTGAAATGGGATTGGGCCTAAATCTTGGCACTCTTCCTGAACATAATGCCTAGCTTGAAGATATCTAAAATAATTTTAATTTGGAAGATTAAATTTAGTACTTGTTGTACTTGACTAAATGAAGCAAATTGGCCATTAATATACAAATCTAGGAAAATACTCAAGGCCTTCTCTCTCTCTCTCAAACTGCAAAAACCACATCTAGTTGTCCTGGCTTGAATGTGTGATTTTGCCAAATTGGTGCGTGTATAGAGACACAAGGGGCCTGGCGAGCCACCTTTGAGTGAACTATCCCTTTAAGCACTCCGAAGTTACGGTGTTCCGCTAACCTTGCACTGTTGTAATGAATACTTCTGCACTCTCTTCTTTTAGTTGACATCTTATGTTAAACTGAGCTCTTTGAAAAATGACATTGTGTTTTCCTACACAGTGCTGTCCAAATGCAGCTTTAACCACATCATCCTTTTTATTTCATTGGTCATTGGCAGAACTCTTCTGCATCTCCTATTTCATAAAGGTGTGAATTCACCTGATATTCCTCTGGTTTCTCCTTTAATCCTGATGCAACAAGAAATCTCTCAAATTGATAATCCATCTTGGCCATTACGGATTTGTCAAATGGCTCTGGTTGTGAAATTTGTATAGCTGCAATTTTTTTTGTCTTTTCTCCCATTATTTTATATATACTTTAATACTGCTTTAATTTACTTTTATTTACATTCTACACATTTACAGATATCAATACACTTGCAAATCTCAATACATATTTGAAGATATTTTCTTTACACATTTCAATCCGATTACACACATACACAAATTCTAAATACAGATTTGCAGATCAATGTACACATTCACAAATCTGATTACACACAGACGGATTGAGACTCACATTTGTCAGTAGTTTTGCTACAATAATGGCCCCATATCTGTTTAGCCATCGACACAATGTTCAGACCCAAATTAACAACTTTTCTAAATAAAAGCTCTGTAATTTAGCCTGATAAATAGCATTGCAGCAATAAAACAAATGTGCTTTTACTTTGAAGACAACTTGCTAAAGAGGAAGTGATTGTGTGAATGTTGTTGCCACGATGGAGATCAGCACCAGTGACTCCCTTGAATGTCTGCCTTTGTCTGATATGGGGAAATAAAAATCATCAAATTATTAAGATGATCTGGTGGGTCAGATATTATTGGCCACCGGCTGTTGGTTACCTACCAGTGCTGTAGTTTATCCGAGGATGTAAAAGAAGACATGTTCAACTCGGTCCATGACTGACGTTTAGCTCACTGCCCCTCCCCCACTGATCCCCTGCTTTTTCATATTCTTATTAATATTGTACATATTGCACCAAACACGGCCCTGCACCTCTCTCAAGCAATTTACAATACACATGGCAAGTGTGAAATCAATAATTTGAACAGTCTGTGAGATATGCATTCCACATACAGATTGGATGATTGACCTGCACATTAAAAATGTTAGTGTACAAAAAACAACCATAAAACCTAATAGTGCAACTTTATGTCTTCACTCTGTGTCTGCACAACTGAACAGTGTCACACACTAAATGTTCTTCAGGTCAAAAAACATCTTTCCATGAGGCTGTATAGACCTTTCTCACTGCAGAACACAAGTGTAACTAATAACATTAATAATGAGAACTCTCCATTTAGATATTAGGGTCATTGACCTGGAATTGTTCATGTTGCCTCAGTGGAATGACTAAACAGAATTAAACCATGTTTCTTTTGTGATCGCCTCAGTTATTGCATTGACTTGTACTGCAGCATATCTGCTGGTACAAGCTGCTGGTAACTTACAAACTTAATTAAACTTCATAAAGGCTCAGTCTTTTATTTGGACGTCACAAAACAGCACAGTGCAGTCATGTGTCCGTTTTTTAAATTTAAACGTAAAGAACAAAACTTGTAAGGACGCAAAAGCCTTGAACCCTCAGTGACATAAATCATGGCCGCTGCAATTTATATTTCCAATGACTGTAGTAGAGGGAGAAGTGGGGTAAGAGAGAGTGAAGCTGGTCAAACAACAAGCAACAGAAAAACCTGATAATGCATTTGTAAAAACCCTAAAGACTCTTTATCTCCAAAAACAGATTTACCACCACCTCTCCTTCCAAAAAAAGTGGCTGGAAAAATGACGTTCATTGGTTCTAACTAGCCGTGAACATAGCAGTGTCCATGGCAACCTACCTGGCTTTTGCTGCCACATTTTGCTGAATGGGTTTCCCCCTGCCACTGATGTGTTAGGCAGCCAGTTGATAGCACAACATGGTGTAATAAACAGACTATATGAAACAAGGACCGCATTGACACAACTCAGATAAGAGCTTGGAGAAAATGCTGACTGTGTTAAACAAAGATACAACTATTTAAAGCAGCAAAAGCCCTGGAGCCCAGCTGTTGAGAACGCAGTGACAAGAAGGAGACGCAAATTATCCCAAATGGCTATGTTCAGCTTTACTTTGATTTATTTCAGAGAAAGTGCTTATGGGGGAAAGGAAATAGGAGAATGTAGATGCCATTGGGAGAAAACATCTTATGTCACCTGACTGACAGCACAGCAGAAACAGCTATAAAAGAAAGTGATTTTTTTCACGTTTGTTTTAATTCAATTCAGATGAAGAGAGTTATTGGTTGTGACATGTTTTAATCCTTTCCATACTCAAGCATGTCTCCTTAAATTCTGTCTACTAATGCAGTGACCATTCGAAACACGTCCATTGGATCTGGGCCGTTAGTTTGGTGTGTGGTGATGCTGGTTGCAGTAATTGAACTGGGGGTTACTTGGTCCCTCTGTGTGAACATAGAATTGTTCACCTGTTTGTTCAGAGTTTGGTGAATTTCGACTTGAAATTATCATTTTCGTCAAGAGTCCCAACCCTTGCTGCTACAGAGCCTTTTTATTTTGTACTTTATTTCACAATAGGAGGCATTCTTCAACATGTCCACTGTTTTTCATGGGGATAACTCCTAGGGCTTGATTAAAAAAAATCTGTCACATTTAGGTAACTGATATCTATGAGTGTGTGAAATCTGGTGCAGCTTGATTGGATTTAAGGATACTGTTGGGCCTTGGCCAGGGAATGTGCTCTACTGAGTGTCATTGTTAAAAATGTATTATTATTGGACATGTCCCAGTTGCACCAAAATTCTCCTCTGCATTTTCTTGGGCTCACAGCAACACACAGGCCAAGTTTGAAGTAGGTGGGATAAACGTTTACCAGGAGGATGAATAACATACATACATTCATACAGACAGACAGAGATTCCTCGCATTATTTTGAGATATCCATTCTGTGTTACCGAATTTTTTCAGGTCAAGTTTATGTAAATATATTGGGCCTCGGCTAAGTACTCAGATCATGTGTGTGTTTACTTCAGTTTTTTCTAAGCGGCACAAATGTAAAACCCATTTCTCTCACATACAAAGGGAGTATCACAGGACAGCTTCCACTTTGAATTGAACACTGAAATAACATTTATATGCTGCCTACCTTGACTCAATGGACGAAGATTCAACTGAAACAAATGTCTGATTCCAGGTAGGAACAACCTTAAGAAAACCAATCAGACTAATTTTGATTCCCTGAGGAATAAGAAGCACAGTTTATTTATACTCATGTTCAACCACGTCAAACTAATCGGTGTGGTCGATGGCCTTTACATTTTTTATGATAAAACTATAAAAAAGTACTAATAACAACAATCTCCATCATATGTTTAGAAATGATGTGTAAAAATGGATGTAAAAATCTCCAAACCTATCCTTTGATAACTAGGTAATAAAATAACTTTTATAGAACCACAAAGATTTTACGAAAATCTTTGCCACTTTGTTTTATTGCAACAAATTATTTGCTGGAATCTTACCTCCTGTCTACTGGACAACTACAAACCCAATGATGTCACACACACACACACACACACACACACACACACACACACAGCTCTCCATATATTATCATGGTTGTATATGTATAACACAACATAAACAGTGCCATTCTCTCTGCTCTTTCTAACATAATATTAATTTATTTTACATATTTACAATTCCTTCTAGGGATGTGAAGACTTGACTCCATATCCTAATGATACATACCACACACACACACACACACACACACACACACACACACACACACACACACACACACACACACACACACACACACACACACTCACATTCTGACTTGACCATTTCTCTTGGCAAGAACAAATGAGAAATGAAAAGAAAAAAAAACACACTCCCTCACTCTCTAATCTGTTTATCTATACTTTGTCCAATCTCCTCCTTCGTCCTCTTCCTCCCCCTCTTTCAATCTCTCCATCTTTTCCCCTTTATAAATAATCCGTCATTCTCTCCTCCCCTCCATTTAACAACTCTTTACCTATTCTCCTCTTCTGATCCAATCTCCCCCTTTACCTCTCCCTCTCTCCCTCACCCCTCTGCTCCCTCCCCAGGCCTGACGGGCTGAGTAGAGTTAGTCTGGGGCTGTAACCTCCTCACACCCTCCTCTCTCCTTCCACTCAATCCATCTTTTCCGAAAAACATAAATACCAGTTTCCTATTACATCAGTCTGATTAAGCCAGCAGCTGAGGCAAGATTACATTACTGCTGAGAACAATACTACTGTTTATGTGCGTGTGTGCGTGTGCATGTGAATCAATCAATCCATCAAATATTTGTTGCCTTGCTCCCCCGAGGGACATGTATGTACATATATGTCAGTGTTACTTCAGTAGGTGCTTCTCTTCAGTACAAGCAGAGGAAACAAGGTAAAAACACACCCCCAAAAAACAAAAAGTGAGAAAGTCTAATCTCATAAGAGACTTGGTTGCACTTGTGATTCCTCACGTTGTGGGGACCTAAATCTGTTTACGCAGTCACATTATGTGGCCATGTCTATCTTATAAAGCGAGTACACGTAGTATAAATCATATCGTTTAAAGGTGAAGGCATGTCAAAGGTTAGGGTAAGGGTTAGGCCTGTAGTAGTTATGGTTAAGGTTAGAATCTCCAGGAAATTAATGTAAGCCAATGTAATGTCCTCTGAAGTCACGGAGACAAGACTGTGTGTGTGTGTGTGTGTGTGTGTGTGTGCGCGCGCGCGTGTGTGTGTGCCTGTAAATCAGATTGATTGCAGCTATAATTAAATTGTATGTTCTCCCAGAGATCATGTCTCCCTCCCTCTGCCCCTCAACCACCCCCTCCCTCCCTCTGTCCCTCAACCCCCCTCTCTCTGTCTCCCTCTCTTTTACGGTAAGCTGAAGATGGTTATGCTGCTCCGTCACACATAGGAGCACAGATTCCTTTCATTTGCCACACACAGGGTCATGTGAACCATACTAGTTGTGCTAGAACTACACAAAAAAAGGATTTCACAAGATCATGTGGTCAAAACCTGGAAGGCCACATGACTCGACCATTTATAGTCAATGTTTAAAGTTGATGACTTTATTGGAAACTGTTGGAATCTGCAATATGCTAATATGCACATTCATGACATGTTCATTGGATCATCTTTACACCCGGTGTCATTTATCTGTTTGCTTCAACCTCCACTTCATTGTTTCTGTTGTCAGACAATGGAACAAGTATGAAATAGTGACTGAAATGTGGCTTATTTAACCTATATGTTAACTTCCAAGCCATTTCCAAGCTGCTGCTCTGCTCTGCAAAAACCTGATTTTATCACAGTGACGTCGTCATAACCTTCAGTTTTCATAAAAACTCAAAGGGTGTTTAGTTTGTCCAGTCTGCGCTACTACAAGAAACATGGCGGCCTCCATAAAAGGACCCCCCTGATGTAAATATAAATTATTTCAATATAAAGGGCCCATTCTAGGGTAAATAAAACAACAATTTGTGTAATTTAGATGAAACACACTCGTGAAAACATTTCACCTAGATCTTACACACTGGGCCTTTAACTTAGTCAGGCAGCATTCAGTAAACCAATGGTTAAACTTCATCACAAACTTGTTTGGTCCAGCCAAAAAGAGATCACAAATATAAGTTGTAAGTATAAACTCTTAGAAGAGGCAAAATCATTTTTCAGATCTGGGTGATTTAGCTGCTAACAAATCATATTCAAACAGTTCAGACAACGTATAAATTCCACTTAGTGAAAGGCCTCAGTATTCAGCCACATGTTACAGCATTTTTAGAATAAAATGCCATTTTGTCTTATCATTTTCCACCTCAACTCAACAGGGAACACTGTCACCAAAATAGTGATGGGAATTTCGTCTCTTTAGGGAGCAAGACGACTTCACAGAACTTCGAACAGCACAGCAACCTTTTTTCCCTTTCCATGGACGGGTAACACAATTGGGCTTAATAATTACACTAGGCTAAGCAAAGACTGTTTATTCGATTCCGTGTGATGTTTATAAGTTTGATTTGTGTTGCTGTGATATTGTGGTTACAAGTTATTTGAAAGTTAATGTTAGTTATGCTCTTCAGTCTTTCCTTGCATGCATCTAGTAACTTTCTCTAATTTGGCACCAACACAGACACATTCATATCTCTTCACCAATCTCTCTGACCCCCGCCACATGTCGTAAACATTCCAAAGGGGGGAGTCCGTTATCTTCGGAGTGGCCAACCGCCATTTTGGAAGCACGCTGACTCACACAGACACACACACGCATACTCACATACACATCTTTATATATTAAGTACACCATTAGTAATTTGTGTTTTTGTACTTTATTACCTTCATAATAAATGTTTTTCTTTCACAAATGTTTTTTCATTAATGTTGCATAAGTGAATTTTGCCAACCTCTACACTGTCAAGAACTCTATATCCTTCAACTTAGCTAACTATCTATATGGTTAGTTAGCTAACCATATAGATAGTTCCAAATTTGTAGTTAGTACTTTTATGAGACTTAATCAATAAATTGGCTATCTTTTCCCTTCCTTTGAAGGGTGGTGCCCCGAGGTAACTTTAATCAATTCAAGTTATTATTTAATATTAATATTTTTAATATTAATATTCAATATTTTATTTTGATAACCAAATTTATTGAATGCCGAAAGGCACACCATTTTATGGTATCACGTTTAATGCATTATTGCACAACAATAGCCATGACGTAATCACAAGTTAGCCAGAGACTGTCATATCAACATCACCTGTATAGGTGAGAATATTAAAGGAAAAAGAAACACAAATGATTTGTCCTGCAGGCTTTAAAAATAAAGTGATGATAAGGTTGGATGCAGACATATAAACTGCATACATTGTTGATGTATCATTAAGCTTTCCTCCTGTTTCATACTTTTTGGAGTCAAAGAGAAATGCCCTTTTAATTACAGTTGGCATACTGACTTAACACCTCCTCATCCTCTCATCTAGCCTAATCCTCACAGAGTAACAGAGGAGTGGGAGATAAGAAATCCAAGCAGATGGGCCTCCACCCAAAGCTCCATTGTAATTTCTCCGTTAAAGAGGGAGGGATTGGCTGCATGATCACAGTTGGCGCCTGAAGTTGGCATTTGTGAGAGTGACACTGTGATGTGAATTTTATTATTCTCCGTAATGAGCTGACAGTTATTGCATTGTTGTGCCTTAATTATGTTGGATTGGAATTGCCTTTTCGATAATGAGGCTACCTCCAAGACTCGTATTCAATTTACTCGCTTCTCTAATTCCCCATCATCTGCCATAACACCTCCCCCAAACGCATGAGTGTGGGAAGGGACACACAGAGTGTTTACCGTGACGTGCACGCATGAACACTCTCGATGTATATGTGCACATAGGCTCTTAAATGCGTTTAAACCGATCTCTCTTCACGGTCATTTCATTAAAAGAGCAGTGTCTTTAGGAAGGTAAACAAAGAAAGTCTTGTGAGCAGAAAGAGCAGCTGTATGACTCAGAGATGGTGCAAATTCAAGTGAACAAATTAAATCTAGTCTGACATTTTATATTATCTATATTCTGCAAAAAAAATTTAACATCATAACTTAAAATTCAAATTTTTTTCTTTACCTGGTAGTTTAATCTAACCTTTAGTGCCCACAACTTAGCGTCTGGCAAATTGGTTAGCGTACACAAAATGATTGCTATCATATCTTTTAGCCTAATAAACTTTATAAATGTATTCAATGATCTGTACATTTTAAATAGAATTAAAATTTAAAATTTGCACAGCTAAATTTTAGTTTTAATAATTACTGAGATGCTTTCCTATTCACCGTGTGATAATTTCTTAGTGGTTCACTTTTTTTTTTTCACAAAACCAAGAAACACTCGTGGGAACATTTTTTGCAAATTAATGTTCTTTTTTTTTCTCAATAGCTGAGTGAAGTGTGATAAAGTTCCTCAAGGGAGTAACTCAAACGTTAAAGATTGAACATTGTTTTGGTGTGGAGTAGAAAGTGCTCAGGGTCCCACTCCTCGTCTGTGTGAGGCTACACTGGCTACTTAGGCCAAACACACCATAATCTCTGATGGTGGTTATGTTGCATTGTGGGTCATTTCAGTGACAGGTTTTTAGAAGAAAGAGAATAGATTGTTTTCTGTTTATGCTGCATTGACTTTGATCCTTTTCTCAAAATGATTGGACCATTGTGACTTTGGCAGTATTACAAAAGCACAATGTGAAAATAGTTGAAGATATCTTTTAAGGTTTCCGTGATCTTAGTTTTAACCATAAACCTAACTGACAAAATATCATTCGCATACTGTGGCTAAAAGTCTTAATGGTTAAGTATGTTTGTTCCAACCAGGTTGTTCAACCTGTTTCTAAAGGGGATACTCGAATGTTAGGCCATTGTTTGCTCGTCTTGGTGTCCTCTATAATCCTTGATAAAGCTGCAGATTTTCGGAAAACTCTGCTCAAAGGTTGGGGCAGTATGATGATGCGATGGTTTGCATTGTTGCCCCACAGCAAGAAAGTTCCAGGTTCGAATCACGGTTCTGCAGAGTTCCTTATGGGTGGAGTTTGCAAGTTCTCCCTCTTTTTTTGTGTGAACTTCAGCTTCCTCCCACTGTCCAAAGACAATTGCAGACTGGGGTTAGGTTAACTGGAGACTCTAAATTGACTGTGTGAATATGAGAGCACAACGCAGCAGGAGGTTCCCTGCACAACAGCAACAAATCCTATGCATTACTCAGACGAGGCTTGGAGCAGCTGGGCGCAGCAGGCAGAGGCAGAAAGTAACGTATTAACTCCGCTGTGCAGATCACGTGATTTTCTTTACCACACACAGACAGCGGTGTCGGCTCTTATCACCACAAACATTCTTGACATCTTCGTCTGTTTCTTTACATGTGAGTGACACCGCTTTTTCTTGCCTGAAGATATTTGTACGGTGGCCCTGAGAGCTCAACGCACTGCAACTTAAGAAAACACATGCAAGTGGACAAAACACAAGCAAAGTAAGAAAACATCTTCATCAATTTCACAACACAACACAACACATTACAGAAACGCGCAGCAAATACAGAAACGCACTGCAAATACAGAAACGCGCAGCAAATACAGAAACGCACTGCAAATAAAGAAACGCGCAGCAAATACAAAAAACGACATCGTAAGTCTTTCCAGAGGACTCCTAAAAGTGATGGACACGTCCGCTTGTTGTTGCTGCCGCAGTTTGGAGTTGTTAAAGTCGGTGTCCGTCAGTGATCTTGGAAAATTTGCTAAACTTTAAACGTTTTTGGTTTATTTTAATAAATAACAAACTTTATTACTGCAGATGTATCCTGTTAACCCTCTGAGACCCACTGGGCTGTATACGATCTCAAATATCATGTTGTCTTTAGAGCGTCATGACTCCTCAACGGTCTGAGCGAGAGACATGCCGTTTTCTGTTAAACTGAATAAACAGCGCTAACAAGCAAGCCCCTGTTTGTGAGGCAATGTATTGTCCATATTGTGCAGGGGTAGGTGACCTTTACTATCAAAAGAGCAAGTTTGCCTCCTCTTCCGAGCTCTGATCTCACTGTGTGTCTCTCCGAGCGAGTGAGCGGGCCCGCTCCTGGTATTTCATGATGGCCTGATACGATGATGATTTAAAAAATGAACGTGACGTTCACTCATGTTCATCGTTACGTTCACGTTAATCATATGAAAACTGTTAAGTTCACCGTTCGCGAAAAATATGACAGCAGTGTCCATCACTTTTAGCTGTCCTCTGGAAACACTTCCGTTGTCGTTTTCTCTATTTGCTGCGCGTTTCTGTATTTGCTGCGCGTTTCTGTATTTGCAGTGCGTTTCTGTATTTGCTGCTCATTTCTGTATTGTGTTGTGTTGTGTTGTGAAATTGATGAAGATGTTTTCTTACTTTGCTTGTGTTTTGTCCACTTGCATGTGTTTTCTTAAGTTGCAGTGCGTTGAGCTCTCAGGGCCACCGTATATTTGTTTTCTTTTTGTTTTTTCCATTTTTGCATCTGTTACATGTAAGAGTAACAGATGAACAGATCAACCCAGCTCCCCCTACGACCCACAAAATGTATAGATAATGGATGGATGCTCAAAGTTGTTCTTTGATTTGACAAGAATTTGAAGCTTACCGAGTACACACATCACACTGAGGTTGCAGGCAGATGGCAGTAACTACTCCTTATGTCAAAAACGTGGAAACCAGGTTCTCCAAACCGTGGAGTTGAAGTGTGTAACAACTTCTTACCTCACCTTAAACAACACCAATTAATACTACAGTCATTTAAGTGCACAAAAACTTAACGAGTACTCTAACTAACTAACTAACTACTGGTTATATAGATATATTATTTCATCAACATTAGTGTTGCTTCATTGAGACAGTGTTTTTCTCTGATCTTAACTCCACTGTGTCTGTCATTTATATCAGCTCAATCGGATCAAACTGAAAAACAATGCGATCAAAGCCAATGTGAGCTGCAGTCTTTTCTCCTGCTGTGCTTCGTCAGTCTCTGTGGCTTCAAACCGAGCATCAGTATCTGGGTTGTGGGACACTCGAACTGTCAAAATCTCCCTCACAGACTTTAATCAATCCCAAAATAGCTATGATTAATGACTCTGCTCCCCTGTTGATTTTTAATTGTCTGATGATCCTCTTGTCAATATTTCACATCAGGTTTTGTTTGAATGTTCTTGATGACTAATTTATCTTGTTTGGATTTTTTCCGGAGGGGTACCTGTCTGTGTAAAGTCAACATAAAAAGTAAAAGTGTAGAGCAGCAATTGCTGTTGCTTGTAAGTTTGGATGTGAGACAGAGCATTAACTGTCCAGTGCTCTGCTGCTGCGTGCAAACACATCCAGATACAACGCTCTATGGGCAGCCAGAGAGAAACGCCACAGGCATCACACACACACACACACGAGCGTCTGCACAGCCACACACATACAACATACACACAAATTCATCCGTAAAGTCAGATGTCCACCCGTTAACCACACACAGGTACAAGCGCCACTGGCGAAAAATCCAAACAAGATTAGGCCCCCTGATGTTGACACCTGTCAATACAGCTTTTGCCTGAAGGATGCAGGTGGTGCTGCACGGTTCCTCATTACACACCCACACATACACTTATCTCCACATGCCACTGGTTTTCTTTTTCTTTCTTTTACCAACTTTCATGCTAGAAAATATTTTCAACTCTCTGCTTTACTCTCCCAAGATCTTTCTGTGTCTATCTGCTTCATTTTAACTCCTTGTTTCACTTTACGTTTCTTTCAAGTCTTTTTTTTTATGTTAGTCACACTGCCCTGCCTCTTGAAGGAGATTGATGTGTCCATAGTCTGCTTACTGTTTCATTCAGCCTTTATTAGTCTCTAACTCATCTTTTACTTTTGGATTTGATTACAGGGGTTTAAGAGACTTTTCTTCACTCTGTATGGAACTGGCTAAAGCTCTGCCTTCTATGTTTAGTCCCAGGCTCTTATATAAGTTGTTTATCAAGCATTTAAAAATCAATCAATATGAGCAAACCCAAGTCTTGACAATTAAAATATTGAAATATCCTCCTGAAATAAAGTGAATACTGTTAAGGTGTTGAGGTATATTTAAGAGGAGTGAATATAAAATCTCTCTAGGATGTAATGAGTAATGATGCTGTAGTCTATTGTTGCTGTATTTCACCTCCTACTATCGGTCTGTCCGGCAGGATATGTGAGGAATTTAGCTGGATACAAAGTCGACTCACATAAACCACTGTTTTTGACAAATCTGAAAGAACTGAGCTGTATTTTCGTTCTCGTTCAGCGAGTCATTTGTAATGTTGCCAGACTCTTAGCAAAGACCCAGAATAACAATTTGTTCCTTTAATGGGTGAAAAACTGAACTTTCGTAGACTGCAGATGCTGCATCAGATTACATTGTAGCCACTGCAGCTGTGTACCATTCATTTACACTCCCACATTTATAAACGTAAATGACAAAACAATTAATTAGTGAATCCACTCTAAATATAAGCAAAATTAAAGAGATCAATGTTGTTCTTTTTTTGGTAATGCATAGGACACATAGTTCATCCAAAGATCCACCCTCACCTCATCCCAACATGATGGTATGTCCAACATTGCTGCTTAGAGAACACAGTTGTTTTTTGCATGACAGCAAGAGTAGGGAATGCACACATACATTACATTACATTAGATATCATTTAGCTGATGCTTTTATCCAAAGCGACTTCCAATAAGTGCATTCAACCATGAGGATACAAACCCAGAACAACAAGAATCATGTAAGTGAGGGAGCAGAAAGGCGATTGGCCGATGCAGAGCGGCGTGGACGGGCTTGTTGTAAGGTTTAACCAGGTCCTACATACAGTACATATAGTGCTATGCATACATAACAGGAGGAGTGAACATTAGGACTAATTTATATTCATAACATTTTGACTAATCAAAACTTTCCTCAGCACAGACAGACTGATGGTTCGCCCTCACTCTCCTTAAGGCCCTTTTACATAGAGAGCGATGTGCACCACTTACAGAGTTTTCAGTTTTTTTGTTTATACACTCTCCTCCAACAAGGCACCTGACTGTCAAAAAAACCTGACCTGCCTACTGGACTCAAAATGTAAAAATGTGTATGTGACCTGTAAACTTGTGTCATTTATCCGGGGAACTCTAGACTGTGGATGCACCAAATGATTGGGCTTTTTGAAAGATATTTGGGTGGGGTCAGTAACTAATCATTGAAGACGAGCACTAACCATGCATATTAGGGACAGAGTAACACTAACTCATTGCAGCTTACATTAACTGCATCGCACTCGGATCGAGTCGGACTAACAAAATAACAGAGTGCCTGTAGGGTTCGGCTCGGGATCATTTAGTGTTCTCTCTGCTTCAAACACCTTTTCCTCCATTGTGCATTGAGCCTGGCTGGATGCTTTATTTCTATTTGATGTGTCAGTGTTCCCTTCTTGCACTCTGCATGCCATTGACATGAACAGGTTTCAGAGCACAGCGGAGCACAACCTGAGCAGAGGTCCAATTAGCTAAATAGGTGACACATGTAGATTTCACTGTCATTTTTACTGTGGGCGGATGTGGCTGAGGGGTAGAGCGGTCGTCCTCCAACCAGAAGGTCGGCAGTTTGATCCCATTCTTCCCTATCTGCATGCTGAAATGTCGAATTGCCCCTCATAGGAAAAAAAAGTGCTGCTCATAGATGCATTACATTACATTACATTTCATTTAGCTGACGCTTTTATCCAAAGCAACTCACAATAAGTGCATTCAACCAATGCACTGTATGAATGTGTTTGTGAATGGGCAAATGGCAAACTGTACTGTAAAGCGCTTTGAGTGGTCAGCAAGACTTGACAAGCTTTATAAATACAAACCATTTACCATTTAGTATTCAGGCTGCGTTTGCATAGCCTAGCCTTAATTGTTCGCTGGTGCTTCTGCTGAGGTCATGAAGAATGAATTAGAATAACAACCTATTAATCCCAGCGTATGAATGAAGTTTCATTCTGTATCGTATTTCCTGTTTTCTCCCATCCATGTCTTCAATTTCCTCATGTTCCTCAACCTTGCTATTGAATGTTTTCCTCTGGGGAATATCAAGCTGTTGTCTCTAATCTCCTCCCCCCTCTGTAAACCCCTCCTCCACACCCTCCGTCCCCTGATGAGAATGGATAGCCATGTTCCAATCGCTGTGGACTGGCAGTGGTGGGGGTGGACTACAGGGGGTGACAGCAAGGGTGGCAGATATAGCGTGTGTGTGTGTGTGTGTGAGTGTGTGAGTGTGTGGAGGGCTACTGGTGGTGGGGGCCATGCTGGGATTGCCCTCTGCTCCAGCCGCTAAACATTCAGCTGCCTTCCCATCAGCCCCTCTGTTATTACCACGGACCAGTGAATCCACTGACTGACTCAACAGCTGTCCACAATATATAGATGTATGTGTGACTGTGTGTGTGAGTGGGACTGTGTGCATGTGTGACTGTGTGTGTATTTGTATGTTTAAAGTCAAGCACTGCCAGTGGTGTGTGAGCACTTACATTTGAGAGTGAGTGTGTGTCTGTGTGCTTGTATATGTGAGGAGCTGGCAAGTCCGTGTTTGTGTTTTCATTTGAAGGTAAAATGAATGATGCATGTGTGTGTAGGGGGTTTATTATGTGTCTGTTGGTGTGTGTGAGCTGAAATGAAATGACAGGGGAAGGTGGATCTGCGTTTTGCTTGGTGTTTACTTATGTTTCTGTCATTTTCCTCTGGTTGCCACATCTGGATATTTCTAATCTTCTGTCCACTTTAAAGATTCTGAATTCATGTTTCCAAAATCCCAACACCTCTGATCCAGGAACAGTACTGGACCTCCTCATTCATTCACGAGTCCAAGTTGAGGTTTTCAGAGAGAGAAACCCTCTAAATCAACAGAGCTGAAGGAAAATCAGATGTTCTTTGTTTGTTTGTCTTGAAGACTTCTCTATTGCTTCACCCCCGCTGTGACTGTGGTTCAGCAGAAAGTGAGATGTGAGAGCTCTAATTCAACTGTGACACATAGTCTTCAACTCAGTCTGAAACACAAGTATGACGAGGTGACACTTAAAGAACTCACATCAGATTTATTTAATGTACTGATACAAAAGTGTAAAATGCCTCTGTCATCCATTTAAAATCCTGTGTTATAATCCTTATGATGTCAGTCCTGGTTGATTTGTCAATACCTGTGCTTACTGAAATTAACAGTAAATGTGGTTTTCTGATTACCACTATAGTAGGTCCTAGAATTCGTCCTCCTAGACTTCCTTGCTTTATAGTGAGTTGATTACAGAATGTAAATACAGATCATAAATAGTATCAAAGCCTATGTTTTATTTCACAACAGTCTTAGGGCACTTTCACACCTATCTTGTTTGGTCCAGACATTTGGACTTTTCAGTGTAGTCTGAACCAAAAGAGAGAAAGTTGACTTGGACCACATTCAGAACAACGCATCAAATTTAGTCCAACCATTGGAGGTGTTTTTGACCTGAATCAAACTGAACGATGGTTACGGATCATTTTCAGTGTGATTTTTTTCAATTACAAGTCGAGACAGCCTTAAACAATATTAATATATAAATGAATGAATGAATAAATAAATAAATACAGAGGTGGAATCGGCTGATGATTGCCTGATGGCCAGTCTTCACCTCTGTTGAAGTTTGAATGATGAGGACGTTCATTTTACTGGTAGTGATACCATAATGATATAACAGTAGCAACAAAGTGAACCAGTTCATTAAGTTTCCCCATTCAAATGGAAAGATGACTATTTTTTCCTCTGAACTTTATTAAAAAAAGTAGGTGATTATAATAACTGAACTGATAACAAGCCAACATCAGACGCACACCACACCTTGTTTGATAACAGATATGACAATAATAAGAATATTTATAAATCATGATGACATTAACTTGAAAGGTTAAATTCAACAGATTGTTAAGATTTAATCATGGGAGCAAATAAATGTCCAAACCAACTTACAGTGTCAAGTGAAAAAAAGATATCAAATCAGGTAAATACACAATGAATGTTTATTTGCTGGTACGTTATTGTTAAGGGAGGTGAGAAGTTGAACATAATGATGAAAGGAATCAAAAATCTAAAAGTACACTAAAGGTCAGGAACAGGCCGGCAGGAATACAGGAACGGGCTCCTGGAAGGCTGGGCAGAGAACACCAGACAGTCTGGCAGGCCATGAGAGGAGATGGGCCAGTGTATACCAGGAGGAGATTAGAGGATTGGAAAAAGGTGCAGGTGGGTGGGGAGGAGTCGGGTGGCTGCAAGGCGAGAAAGGCGGGTGATTGCAGGGCAGGAAGGAGTGGCAGGGTCTGAAATGACAGGAGAGTTGGTGATATTGCAAGGGCAGGCGAATAATGAATGAAAGAATGAATAAACTGTGACAGTCGGGTCTCAAGAGCCCTGGAGCAGAGCGTCATCAGACACCGCCTCAGCCCACCCCCGTTATCTGCTGCTGATTAAATATAATTTTCCGAGCTTAGGCCTATGAGCTGTATTTGTCTGGAGACGTCTCTGAAGCCCCGGGGGCTGGTTGTGGAAACGAAGATTTTGCATAAACTGTTAAACATCACGGAAAACATCAGTTACAGACTTGTTCAGTTCTGCTGTGACAAAGAATTCTCCAAAACGTCAGTCATCAGACTGCAGAGATGCTTCATTGTGTCGGGACAGAGGACTTCCTGTTTTTCCTTGTGACTGCTCACCTGAAAGTTTTATTTATCATGTTATGTATCACATAAGTCATATATAGGCCTATATAAATACATCTACCTGACTTGCCCTAATGTATAGCATATTGTGAAATTCCCATTATACATTGTATATCGAAGAAGACATAGATTTAGTCTCAAATTTGTTTGTCTCTTATTTTTATTCTTATTCTTTATTTAGTCCATTCAGTTATCGTGTATAATTATAGCCTCTACAGCCCCTATAAAGAGTTTTTAATTGGTTATGAAACGGTTTCATTTTAATATTGCTGCCTCTTCATGATCTATAACAGTAAATGAGACAATCGGGGAGAAAATTGCCTTTTTCTATAAACTATTCTCAATGTCTGTGTTCAGACAATATATGGCAGTTTTCTTCTTATTCTTCTTGCCCTACCGTAACCCTTTTATCCCCACAGAGGTCCGACTTACCCCTACATCCCACCAGCAAAACAACGCAGGAGGGAGAGGAAACAGAAGCGGGGGAAGCGAACCAGGCTACGCACTAGGCTAAAGGCTAACCCATACATACCAGTGCTCCCGAGTCTGTGTCATGCCAACTCCAGGTCTCTTACAAACAAGATGGATGAGCTCAGAATGAGAATTACGCCTCATTGTGTGACTGTCATCAAAGAGAACCTGGCTGAACAACAACATTTCAGATGTGGCGATCGAAGTAGCCGGCTGCTCTGTTTACAGAGTGGACCGTACAAGGGACTCCAGGAAAAGGGGAGGTGTGTGTCTTTACGTGAACAACAGCTGGTGCACAGCCTCGGACATTGTTTCCAAACACTGCTGCCCAGACCAAGAGGTCCTCACGGTTAGGTGCAGGCCCTTCTTTCTTCCAAGAAAATTCACAATAATAACAAATATGGCACTATACTTCCCCCACAAGCTACGGCTCAGGTAGCATATGAAAAGCTGCATGACGTCATGAACAAACTGCTGGCGGCCCACCCAGACGGTGTAATCATCGTAGCAGGGGCCTTCAATCGTCGAGAAAATAACGATACCAATCATACAGTAACAGAAAGATAAATTACCTTATCGCTATGCATCCTGTAAACAACTGTATATCTTTTTTCCACCCTTTTCCAAAACACATGCTTGCTAGACCAAGGTTTTTACGAGAGGAGGCAATGGAAACACTTTTGTTCACAGAAAGGCTCCAAAAAATAAAAAGTTCCTTGTAGGAGCTTTAATTGTATTGTTTGCACCCTTCCTCGTTGTTTGGTTTGGTTCGGATTTACAGTCTGGACAGTTAGACAATTTTTTTCTTTAGAATATGTGCTTCAGCAAATTAAATCTGAGACATAATAAGGCATAGCCTATACATTACTCTGCCATTATTGACAATAATTCATCAATTCATTTACCTTCCATTATGCTACAAACTGTTTCTTCTAATCAATACTGATTGTGCACAAAAAAAAGAGAGAGAGAGAGCAACATGTGAGGGATCCCTCATATGTTGCTCTCTCTCTCTCTCTTTTTTCCTCCTTACTCTTGTTGAGGGTTAAGGGCAGAGGATGTCACACCTTGTTAAAGCCCTATGAGACAAATTGTGATTTGTGAATTTGGGCTATACAAATAACATTTTATTGATTGATTGGTCAGTCTCAGCTTTAATTTGAGTTGGTTTACATCAACCTACGATTCAAAATCAAATCATCCTAATTATAATGAAAGTCATATTTGTTTTTTGAATGAAAGGTGAAAAAGGAAAATGTAATTACTGCATTACTACAAGTGACAGACCCATTCACACACAATCATACACCGTTTCTATATGTTGCATCACAAATCATTCACACCCTGACAGAACAGCTCTCTGGGGCATTTTAAGGTTCAGTGTCTTGCCCAAGGACACTTCAGCATGTGGACTGGAGGAGCCAGAGATCAAACCACCAAACTTCTGGTTAATGAACACCCCGTTTGCTTACTGAGCCACAGTCGCCTTCCGGTGAAGTGGTCTTTCTGTGTTCTGTTGGTATCATTAAAATGTCCCAGACATTTAATCTTTAATAATGCTTTGCATTTTTCGATGTAAAATGTAAATCTGACAAGTCGCCCTATCTCGGCAATAAATGTAGGGAGGCAAAAAGTGCAGTGAAGTAGAATTATACAGTAGCAGAAAATGAAAACATTCCAGAGAAGTACAAGAAGCTCAAAATTGAACCTATGTATATTACATCAGGAAATTTACTCAGTCACTTTCTACCACTGCTGATGTTAAAGTAGATCCATTATTTTATCTCAGCAGTGTCTCCTTTGGTTTTGGCACATCTGAGAAAACTGAAAACATTAAAATTGTTATTATTATTATTGTTGTTGTTATAATTATAATTATTATGTTTTGATGCATCAGTGGACGTTCACAGAACATTATCATTTATTAGTTTTGATGTTGGTTTTGCCCTTTGATGTCTTTAAGTGGTTCAGCACATACAAGATCACCAGATCCTGATGAAATTAGAGCCATTTTTTAAAGTCGACATAGAAGCACAGCATCCGCTACATAATCAACTACGAGGTGTTGCCTAGGTGCCCCAGTAACACAGCAACAGAACAGCTTTTAAAGGTTCAGGACTTAATTGTCCATGAGGGAAAACTGACCTGCAGCAGAGAACACAAAAATACACAATACAATGCAATAAAATGAAGAGATAAAAGACATAAAACACATGATGCATTGGATTAGATTAATAGGATATTCTTTGCATTAACACACATATACACACACACACATATACTATATATATGAGTGTGTGTGTGTGTGTGTGTGTGTGTGTGTGTGTGTGTGTGTGTGTGTGTGTGTGTGTGTGTGTAACAAGCATAATATCTTTGCAGTGAATCCCTTAAATTGAAAACAATATTTTCTTGAGCTTGCTTCTACACAGTCAGGCTTGGGTTCCGGTACATCCTGACATTTATTTGGACTCTTGAAGTTGGTCTCGATCCCAAATCTGCAGATCCACTCATCTTCTGGAAATTAATGTTGGTGTCACTGTGCTGTAAGCTCTCCAAAGAGCTTCGGAGGGAAAAGAAACTACTTGAAGTCTCCTCTGGCAGAGGATGCAAAGATGTGTCCTTCCCAGACATTTTTACAGTCTTGGCAGGGTTATCTCACTGTGGCCACGGCCAGCACATTACGTCATTGTCAAAACCTGACAAAAAACGGCAGCCAGGTTATGCTTTTGCTTCAGGTGAAATGGATTATCAGCTAGAGTATGAGCTTGCTTTACCTTCAGCCTTGTACAACAGTGCAACCCTCCGTATCAGCAACATCACTGTGAGCGAGAGAAAGAGGGGTAGAGGGAGAGAAATATAAAGATTGGAAGAAAGAGTGTGATAGTTTGGTGCTAATGAACGAGTAACATCATGAGTAATGGGAAACAAATTAATAGTGAAATGGAAAATAAGGATAAAGAAAGAGCCAGAATTGACATACAGTATATTAAGCCTCCTTCACCCTGGTTACTGTACCTATCAGGCTTCCAGTTATTGCACAGCACATTGCCGATCATCCACAACATTAAAACTGGTCTAATATTGTGTAGGCCCCCCTCATGAGACATGGAGCCCAAGAGGCCCTTGGTCCTTTAAATCCTGTAAGTAGTCAGGTGAGGCCTCCATGATTCATCCTGTATGTTCAGCACATCCCTCAGATCCCTCAGATTGATATCTGGAGGCAACACCCTGAGCTGTCAGTCATGTTCTTCAAGCCACCCATGTAGTTTTTGACACAGTAGTCTATAGTGTAGACTATTGTAAAAATAGTATAGATTATTGTATATGTATATGGTATAAACTCTATACATTGGCATGAAATCGTCTGCAACAATATTGAAGTGACACAATGCAAGATTTGCTGTTAGCTATATGCAGTTTCCCACTGGAGGTGGGATACATAATTCACTGTTGTAAATGCCAGTTGCAGTCTGAGCTTCCCTATGCAGCTGTGAATGTGCATTTGTTGACAAGCTGAGGAAGAAGAAATCGGCAGCTGGCAACCTTGTTGGGTTTTTGAGGTCTGGCAGTAAATGTTCACTGCCCTCAACTCTCGAGTTGAACAGTAGCATACAAGCTAACACAGCAAGCAAGTAGCCAACGCAATTATCAATATCCTAGCATGATGTGTATCAAATCACATTGAATCGTTTGCTAACTTGTGAACCTCTTTTGAAATGGGTTTATCTGGTTTCTGATGATAAACTTGTCAGTTGACAACTTCACTTACACCACCCAACATCAAGCACAAGAAAGTAAACAAGCTAAAGTTACGACTTACTTGTAAAGTAACAAGAACACCAGGTCAGCATCTGTCCTGCATCCTTTGAGTGCTTCTAGCTCTTGCCAACATGTGAAAGGTAGGGGTTGCTTTAAGGTAGGCGGTACATGTCAAAGTAACATCCACATGTATAGCAGGTTCCAAGGTTTCCCAACAGAACATTCCCCTGAGTATCAAACTGCCTTCACCAGTTTGCCTTCTTCCAATGTGCATCTGGTCCCATCTCTCCCCCAGGTCAAAGATGCACATGTACCGTGCTATGCACATGATGTACAAGAAAGCATGATTCATCTGACCAGGCTACCATCTCCCATTCCTCAATGGTTTGGTTATTATGCCCATTACAGGCCCTTTCGTCAGTTGACAGGTGTCAGCAAGGGCACTCTGACCAGTCTGCAACTACGCAGCCTCATACGTAGCAAGCTGTGATGCACAGTTTGTTCGGACAGCTTTTTTTTATTAAATCACAGCCAGCTTTAAGGTTTTTAGTAGTTTTTGCTGCAAAAGCTCTTCTGTGGTATCGGACTACATGGTTCAGCTTTCACTCACCTTGTGTATCAATAAGTCTGGGTCAAGAGGTGGGTAGTAACGCATAACTTTTACTTTTAATAAATTGTACTTCTGAGAGTAGTTGTTTTGCTAAATAGTTTTTACTCCTACTCAGTTACATTTGTGATGAAAAAAATGACTTCTACTCCTTTACATTGGGCCACACTCTTCTTGCTACTTTTACGTGTCTATGATTAAATAATTTTTACACTCAGCTGAGCGGGCACACATCGATTTTTACACCGTGGTCAATCCAGCCGTCGTTTTTATCTCCGTAGTCAAACCAGCTGCCCCTGAATTTGGAGCGTGCCGTTGTGGAGGTAGCTGGGAGAGCACCTTCACCTGTACCAGAGGATCAATCAGCACAGTTGAGAGCTGTTAGCTGATTGATCTTTGGGTTTAAAAGGCAGCAGCAGAGCTGCCTCAGAGGGACACTTGAGATATTGCATATATTTTGATATGGCTATATGGTTATACAAATATAATTGAATTGAACTGAATATCAAAGAGGAGGCAGAGATACAGCAGCACTGAACCAGCCTGCCAGTAGCATCAACAACAAGAATTGTCAGGAAACAGTTTTGTAGCAGCAAACCTGAGCAGCTCCAGTGTAACTGTAACAAATCAATCTTTTTGAAGTGGTTTAGCTCCTATGGTTCTAGAAAATAAAATCTATCGTATAAATCAGTATAATATGGTTCTACTTTATATTTCTGCATCCTTTTCCAAAATGGAAAAATAAATGAACTCCAACAAAGCGTAAACATTTTCTTCAATCTTTCCTGAAGAATCCTTACATGGAACAGATACAGTCAGTCACTGTCCCTCAGGCTGTCATGAAATTATTATTTCATAAATGAAAAATCCAGAGTGAAGACAAACTACTGGTCAGCTGAGGGTAAAGTGTTGATTTGTTAAGACCTACATGTAGCCTGTACACAGACCATCTGCCAGACTTCAGGAGGAAAATAAAACAAGGGAGGCATCACGTACTGTATTTGACTCCCTTAATGAGGGCAACTCCAGAGGTTTAAATGTGCTGTAGAACGTATTGTAACTTAAAATGAAGATCTTCTGACTCGGTTTTCCAAAAACAGCCTGTGATCTGAGCTCAAATTCAAATCCAATCAACTGGCAGGGCATTATTATTTGTAATGTAATCCAAGCCAATTAACATTGGAACATTTGAACGTCACTAACCCACATGATAGTCAAACCCTACTGTTGCATCACCAGAGCTCCACACATTTTAGTGCTGTGTCAACACTATAGTCAAATATAATCAATCAGTCTCATACAGTCTATGGTCAAAGTATGATAACACATTCATCATGTTGAGTCTCATGTATGTCACTGTCATGTTTTGGCTGACGCCTAAGATGCTTGTTTGTGTCATTAATAACAAGGTTTATCAGAGCTATTATTATTATTATTATTAAAGCTATTTTAACATTGTGATAATAAGTCATTTATGTTAATAAGACTGTCTGAGCTACCACTGCATTAGTAGTCTCTAAGTCAGTGCTTCAACTTGACTGTGGTGTTGTTAGAATAAGCATGAATGAAATGATTCATTTCCATAACACACTTACAATGTAACATAGGGTTAGGGTTAGGGGTTAGGGTTAGGGTTAGGGGTTAGGGTTAGATGTGTGACCTAGACATGTCTGATGTTTTCAGCGGTTTACCTGTCATTTACATATGGACCAGCTGATGTGTTTCTTTTACTCTTCAGTGCAGATATTTGAATGACGATCAATCACAAAGATGGAAGGGAAAGGAAGGACCGAGGTCAGCGTAAACCTTAAGAACACTCATGTGGTGCATTTCAAGGTGCTCAATAATACATTCTTGACAATTTTCCACAACAGTTTCACAAGGTAAACTACGACCAGCTCCTCTTCAGGACGTCCTTGTGATGAGGAGCACAGCTCATCCTTAGCTCCCATCGAATAACCCTCATTCCATCTTCAAAATCGGTTGTCAGATTTTATAATGTCTTCGAAAAGTTTGGTGTTTACAACAACTAGATTACTATTGTTGAACACACAAAACAAAGTGTTTCTCCAGTGACTCACTCAGTCTTGCATTAATGTGACTCTTCCTGCAGAAGGTCTGCAGCAGAACTGGCCTCTGTTAGACATGTGCTGCCACACTTCAGAAAAAGCTGAAATATTAATTTTACAAAGGTCCAGGTGACGTGGAAAGAAGTTGAGCCTCACCCGAGGAGCAACTCGAATTCAGTACAGTGCACCAGTCAGACACACAGCAGACATATGGGCGGGAGATGTCCTCCAGCTGAAACTTTTATTTGTCTGTTAGTGGAGTGAGAAAGGCCTTCGGTGGCATGAGAAGTCAACACATATCAACATCTCAATTAGGCTGTCACTCACAACATCCTAATCAGTTATTATATATTACAAAGGAACCGGGAGGGCACCTCAAACAGAGTCGTCGGGGTAGAAAAGTAACAGAAATGGTAGTAGTGGTAACAAATGATCAACAAATTGGCCATACATGTGTTTGCTTGTTCTCTACACTTATTATCAGGCTATATTTGCTATTACATTTTTTAAAGATATATTGCAATTTTTCTTTTCTCTGAACAAAATCAGCTCACACTTGGATTTTTAGAGAGGTGGAGAGAAAAACAGCTGGTGAGGATGTGTGAATGTGAGTGAGTGAGAATGAATGAGACCCCTCTGGCCAGTGCTGAGGTTTCTGTCTGACATATATCGATTGTGGGGCTGAACAACGGCCCTGGCACAGAGCTGCAGACCTGGCATGGTGTGTGTGTGTGTGTGTGTGTGTGTGTGTGTGTGTGTGTGTGTGTGTGTGTGTGTGTGTGTGTGTGTGTGAGAGAGAGAGCGAGAGATGACAACCTATGCAACGTCTTCATTGAAGTGAATAAAATTAGAGTTGTGTTAAGAGTTGTGCTTCCTCTCGCAGTGATAGAGGTCCAATGAATCATTTATTCAGAAATGAGACTGGACACCACTAAACACAGTTAAATGTCAGCGTTCTCAGAACCAAATAGGTGTTACCCGGTGGTGTTAAACCAAATAGCATTATCAGCAGTGCAAACGCTTGTTGACACACAGCAGCTGTGTCGGCAGAAGCTGGCAGTAACTGTGATGCTAATGAAAAAATAATGACCTGTTTGTGTTGACTGTGCGCCGGCCATGTAATCTACATAACATTATTTCCGATGTGGAGAGTTTTGAGTTCACTGGTGAAACCCTGGCACATGAAGCTCCTGCATAGTAATCAGGGAAAACTGTGTTCAATCGTCAATTTGAAAAAAGGAAAACATTTATGTGGCACCATGAATAGGTTCATTTACAGTGTTCTCTAATTAAAGTGATTAAATTCCAATTGTGAAATACATTTCACTGTGCACAAGAAAGAATAATTAAGAGGAAATCTGTTGTCCATATTCCTGTGTGATAAAGGTGGCAAGTGATGTGTCCAACAATAGTGATACAATACTCACATCAGTAACCGTAGAAGCCTTAATCATGTACGTGGTTTTAATAAAAACAAATTAAATTAGATGTTATGGCAAACTAATACAGTTGTTAAATAAAGAAAAAAAATATCATAGTGTGGTAGTTCAATTCGTGTGATATGGGGCAATCATTATGATGGTTCAAGTAACATTTGTGAATCTGTTTCTGAAGTGTGTGTTCAATTCATCAAATAAAGCTAGGGTTGGTAATCCTGGAAAAGTCAGCAATCTGAAAAAATGCAACCAATACATCCCACCTTCCCATCAGCCTTCTCGAAAAGCTACGCCCCAAAACATGAACGTGCACTGACAACTACTGACTTTTCAGGGCCTCACTCACTAACACCTGGCTATCGTGTGAGATCACGAGCAGGGTGAGCACAGGCAGGGCGTTTAGTGACAGACAGGTACACCAGCCATTTAAATCAATCAAAGTCATTTAAATAAGTCTGAAATTAAATGATTGGTTGTGTTTATTACAGTCCTGCGAGGTCCACAGATACAATTATTTTTCAGATGACTTTTTTTTGTTTATTGATGGCTATAGGGACATGAAGAGGATTTAAACTAATAAGATTTTTAAAAAAATTCAGAAACAACTTGCAGACCCTACCCTGAAATACAAATATATAGATAGATATGTCTTTTAAGGTTTAGCCTTTGGCTTAGTGTAAATCCTTTATTTAATATTTAACTCCACTGTGTTAAAAGTCAAAATCAATGGTCGGCTTACTATCTTTTCTCCTGGAGCTGTCAACACTCAAACCACTCGTGCAAACCGTTTTGTGCAGAAGTGGAGCATGAGAAATAGATTTGTTTTATTCACCAGTTTTCACGTGCTATGATTTTTCTCTATGGACAAAATTCACAAGTAGTCCAGACCTGTTGTTGTCCGTCTTTTTCCACTCGCTCTTTATCCTACTGCCCCTGACTTCTTAAAGCCTCTCTGATAGAAAGCAGTGTTTAATAAGCACCTGGCGGCAGCAGGCGTTTACAGCGCCACCCGACATATGCTTCTTATTAAACTGCACACTGGAGTAATTTGCAGCTGTGACACCATTCTCATCTGGCTGCACACAGACACTCTGTAATCTCCAACAGCCAAAATTAACTAAAATGAAGTTAAACTTGATGCAAACTGAATACTCTGCTAACCATACTCTGTGGGGGGGTGAAATGAACCCATTAAATTTGGCCAGGATCTGGTCAAATGGGCTGATCCAGGATCTTTTTTATTTCACTTTCTTTAACATGGTGAGATTTGGAGTTAGCCCTGTGTTACAACCCAGTTGTTGTCTAGGAGGAATGGGAGTAACACAGCGCCGATGGTGTCCGGCAACACAGCCTTTTATGTAATAGTGCAACAAATGATTTGCATAACCAACAGTGAACAGTGAACAAAAGTGCTTCAGAAAGTGTTAGGGGCAGAGGGTGACACCAAATAAAAACTAAAAAAACGACAAGCCCTCTTCCTAAACCCTGGCCCTACTCCCCTGACTGACGGTTTCACACAAAAATAAAAAATATTCTACATATAAATAACAAAAAACATTGGAGGCAAATTGATCAACTGAAATCTCAGCCGCCCCACTCGACATCACACAGGGTTTCTTGTACTCTTGCCCACGAGGACAAGAGAGCAGGATTGGTCAATGTGTAATTGGCCTGTGGATGGTGCAGGGCGGTGCAGGGCGGTGCAGGGCGGGGCTCCAGGAGGTGCATAGGGTGGAGGAGTGCTTCACCTGTGGGTAAATAAGAGATACTCCCCGTAATACCCTGGCAGAGAGTTACCTCTTTATTTCTGCCTTTGACAGCTGTACTATTAATATTTCCAATTGTTTTAAATTCTCTGATACCACCATTGTGAATTATTTTTTCGTAACATTTTTGTGGATGAAACCTTCCCACAAATGGAAGGGGACAAACATTCTTAGAGCAAATTTGAATTTGTGTAAATTATGCTAAAAATGGGCATGAGCAGGTCACATTCCTAAGAAATTTACATCAAGTTTGTCAAGTTACAGTAACATCGGTCCCATTGTCTTCATCAGCAAATGTTCTCAAGGTCAAGAATGGACATTTATGCTGAAGCCACTGTATATATTTTACTTTAAATTGTACCCTCCAGCTCATTATATTTGTATTGTATAGCCCATTCTTCTGGCTTTTGTTGCCCATTTCTGCCAACTCAGTCTCTGCTGAATAGAGCTCCTCCAAACAGATTTATTTAGAGTTGGCTGTCACAGGTGGTGACACAAGTCCAAGTAAAACACTGTCAGTGCAATATCTATAACATACCTACATCAGGAACACATCACTCAGCTGGTTTTATCAGAGACAACCTGAAGTCTGCATTCTTTTTTAAACAGTCATGGCATACTCAATTATTTCAGTCTAACATGTTGTCTGGCCAAACTCTTTTGCAGTAAACAGTGTGCATTAACAGAACCTGATTTATTTAAGTGCAGCCTTACTCACAACCATGTCTGTTTAAAAATCACATTTGTATACAACTAAACTGCAACAGCAAACATATTGTGATGGAAACATAACTGGTTTACATTTTCTAAATAACATAATGAAGATGATGTTAATGTTAAGTTGCATATTTTGCAAGATGTAAGTAGCAATTGCTTCACAGCCGACCACATTTCCTCCTCCACTAAAGAGGCTGTGAGGTTCTTTCTTCAGTGTAGACTCAGTTTCTTACACAATCTTTTCAAAATCCTGATACTTGAGACAAAAGATGAAGTATTTTATTTTTAAACTTAAGTATAAATTAAGAAGAAGCTCCATATTCCTTTGCCTAAAATTATGACTTTATTCTCATAAAATTACGACTATTTTCTTTAAATATGGTTATATTTAAATATAAGATTGCTAATTCTTTTGATATTACAACTTTATTCTTTTAAAATTACAACTCTTTTAATATTACGACTTTATTCTTGTAAGATGACAACTTTTTTCCTGGAATATTCTGATTTTATTCTCATAGTATTGCAATGTTATTCTAGAACTCTCTGAATTTTCTTTTCTTCAACATGGCCCTAGGCTCCGTCGCACTCACTGCACTTGGTTAAGCTAAGGAAAAGATTGAGCTCTTGTTTAATACAGAAAAAATCAGACACAACATGTTTATTTACAAAGTGGTTTTGCTGCCTAACCCTCACCACAGCTGGGCCTGTGGCTGTAAACACTTGTCTCTGATTTGACAGTCATGCACTTAAGTACATTCACCATCACCCCAACCACCTCCTGACAATTCAGCTGCCATTAGCAAATGCAGCTCTTCATTCATTGAAAAAAATATATTGCCTCTGAACATAATGGAGCCAGTGATTACCTATCCTTCAAAACATATTTGCTGTTGCAGTCTAAAAACATAATTTCCAGGAGACAGGGTTGTTGTTCGTGGTAGAAGCATCCGACATAATAGGCTGCTTCTGTTCTTTCAGTTTGTTACCAAATAAGGTAGCTTCATTAGTGAAACTGTGTTTTTGCATGTTGACTATACTCAACAGTTTGGTCACTATAAGCAGGATCCTGAAGGTTGTCGGCTGAAAATGTTTCAAGGTCTGATAAAGAATTAGGACTGAAGTTATGAATCCAAAATAAATGTGGGTCAATTAAGAAGTATGGTAATTACTGTGTGTGTTAAATAGTGTTAGTGAGATGAGGGAGGTCATTCTCGTTTTGACACACGCACCCACCCACACACACACACACACACACACACACACACACACACACACACACACACACACACACACACACACACACACACACACACACACACACACACACACACACACACACACACACACACACACACACACACACACACACACACACACACACACACACAGCCACAC
Source organism: Hippoglossus stenolepis (assembly GCF_022539355.2). Lineage (NCBI taxonomy): Eukaryota > Metazoa > Chordata > Actinopteri > Pleuronectiformes > Pleuronectidae > Hippoglossus > Hippoglossus stenolepis. The sequence continues at coordinate 26,876,076 of NC_061486.1, read as the reverse complement.
CCTTGCTTTGTGTTTTCCATTAGGCTTGATTGGAAGTGTTGATTGATTCTGTCCATGTGTTGTCAGATCAGTGCAGGCGAGTCAGCCACTCTCCTTTATTGGGACACGGTGGCAGAGTGAGGACTGAAAGAGCTGATCCAGCAGATAACAGAGTGGGACAGAGTGAAGATAAGTTGAATACTTTATTGCATATCCTCCTTTGAGTCTGGCTGTTTCTGTCCTCGTGCTGAGGAAACTCACTCTCTGCACTTACCAGCTCTCTCTAGCTCTTTCTTTGCTGTAGTGTGTCTCTGCCAATAGAGCTAAACAGCGTGGTTCTGGATCCCATTCATTTTCTGAATAGAGAATTTAATCATCAACCATAATGTTGTAACCATCCAAGGCAAGGTAGACTTAGCACAAGCTTTCAAATTGTGAAACGATTTTATATGTTCCTGTAGAAGCCACAACTCTAAGCACTACACTTCCCAAAATCCTCTGGTGTAATAGCAATGTCTGTGATTGGTGGAGCTTGCTGTTATTATGAAAATGTTTATCAGTCATGAAAATCATATCGGCTATGACCGACAAAGTAACCGTGATTTCCCTTTATAACATTCTGTGGTTATTTATGGATGAGGAAAATAAAGTTGAGATTTAAGTTCACCTGTCATAAGAAAGGGACCATTTGCAACGCTTTATCGGATACGTAGTTCATTCACTCTTCTGTCATTTACCTATTTTGTTTTTCGATATAGGAATTTATTTTTGCACAAAATCAAATGTTTTATGGTCATGACTCATCTTGTAGATGGTCGGAATTAAAACTGTTTTTTATAAATTTCTCAGAATTTATTAAAAATGGAGAAAAGGAATAAATTAAAACATGGACATCTATCCATCTATCTATCAGTTTGGACAGGTCTTCGTGTTGCTGTATTCACACCATGAAGCTGTCTGTCCTGATGTCTAACCACATGTCTTCTCTTATCTGTGTATTCCCTGACCTGAATGTCAAACTGACAAACTGAATTAGAGTTACCGCAGAACAATCAAGATCAAATAAGTATGCCCCGTGCCGCACTGTTGTCATTCTCTCACCCCTTTCCTCCAAGCAAGCTTGTTTTTCCCGTCTCATCGCAGGAAATCAGCATATCAGCAGGGGCTGATGGGACTGATGATCACTACAAATGGTTCATTGATTACTTGGCCACAGGCTGAGATTTCTGGCTCGCAGACTCCTTGGCCCATCGTCTGTTTGGAACTAAGACCTCAGACTGGAGTCTCACGACAACCACTCTTCATTTCACATACACGCAGGCACACACACACACACACACACACACACACACACGCACACACACACATAACTATATAAATATCACCAGTGGCGGATTTAGAAATTTTGGGGGCCAAGGCGAACACAGGCCTGGGCCCCTCCGCATTTTTCAATCCTTATTTATCTAAGAAAGTCCTACTTTTAACTTCTTTACCAACCAAACAAAACATATTAATAGTTTAACAAATGCACTCACAGCAAAATCTCATTTTCATTAACAATATGATCTCTGTACGATAAGAATGTCCATTCACATGGAAGAGCTGTCATCTATTACCTTGATTTTCAGCAGGATATCTGATTGATGTTGATGATGGGCCTCTGTCTTATATCTTGTTTTAATTAAGTGAGAAGATAACAAACAACACAATAGGAGGTCAATGATGTAGTTACATAAATAATAACAAAATATACTTTTATACCCAAAAAAGTGATGGACCTGGCTGTAGTTCAAAGCTTTGTGAAGTTCCATCACCACTGACGAGTAGCAGACCTTCACTTTAATTCTGTGTAAAAGTCACTGCATACCACTGGTTTATATGTATCCTTCCTCCACAGCAGCAGTGTGTCTCAATGTGAACAGACCCATCCTGCCTCTGCATAACAGAAAAAGTGATTAATTGTGCACAGAAGTTGTTAAACACTGTAGACCACTGACAGGGCAAGAAATACAGAACATATGCAATCAGTTTTTCAGTCTCATTCCTGTCGCCTGCACCAAAACGTCTTCTCTCTCATTGTCAGTCTCTTTGTCTCTCAGGTTTGACTGGAACTGAGAAAAATCTAATTTGCCTTGAGACACAGGGCCCTTTAGTGTTTTTCAGGACGCGGTGAAGCAAACAAGGAGCTACAACAAGAGGAAGCAGGGGAAGAAGATTCACTAAACTTTAAGATGAGGTGAGATCCCGTTATCTAAAGATTTCAAAGTTTCCTTGGATAAGAGTGTGCCTGACTGAATTTGGTCCACTCAATTAAAGTATAGGATATTGTTCACCTTCTTAGAAGAATCACTTTCCCTTTGTACTTTTAGATATGTCTTTTTTAGTGCAGTACATTTCTGGCAGTTGCTCATTTCACCCCTTGCTATTGATGCAATCCCTCCCAAGGCCAATCAGCCGGAAATATGTTTTTATCAGCTGCCACTTGATTTCCTCAGTGGTCATTTCCTCACCACGCAGTATGTTGCAAATCCCATAACCCAGCAGTGAGATTCCCAAAGGTTTGGTCAAAATCTGATCAAGTATGTCCTTGAGCAAATAAGGTCACCAGCCAAATTACCAAAATGTAGATTGCAGAACTGTGTTTGTGAATGAGAAAGAGTGAGAGAAGTACATGTATCCTGAATATCTTTCATGTCTGACTTGATCATGGCTTGGACCTGCAAATGTGGAGAAATTATGCAAACAGATACACCATGATGAGAGGAACAAAGGAAACATCCTGCTGTTTACTGCGCAAACTCCAGTGGCGTGAGAGTGTTGAGGGAACTAGAACTTCATCATTTCTCTTTTGGGGAAAGGTCTAAAGGTCGTTTGTTATGCCATAGTCAAATACAATTCTAAGCAACAGTGTCTTCTTGTTTTTTCTTAAAATATTTTGTAGGTGTGACTCACTCAGCAGATAGATCCACTTATTAGAGTACGTTCACTGAATTTGTGCCTGTTCAGATCTTTATTATTAACATCCATCCTAAAACCTGATCACAAGTGGACAGCTCTAAGTACATTCTCCTGGTGGCTGGCTGTAGTACAGGTGAGAAACCCTGCCTCCCCCGTGTTAGTGGATGGGACATGGACCAAACCAAAAGGTCAAAATGCAAATCAAATGAATTTCCCTTAAAGATGATTTCTGTCATTGAAGGTAGTTCTCATTACACTGATGTATGTTCAAGTGTTAATTTTCCGGTAAGTTTGATTTTATTTTATGCTTCTAAATCTAGGTGAAATGACATGATTGACAGCTGAGACTGGCTCAGGTTTGGTCAGGTGCTTGTATTGGGAACTTGCTTAGTATGGAGTGGAGATGCTACAGCGATCTTTATATACAGTCTGGTGTAAAGGCATCCAAGATCCATTGAGGACACGTTGAGATATGATTACTTAGACCATATTGGGAGGTGGTCTGGAACGCATCTGGCCTCATTCTTTTAGCTGTGTGAACTCAAATGCATCCTTGGCCACATATCTCTGTCAACTCTCCCTTACTGCCAACATTACTGCAACAACCCGTTCCTGTAGATACATGCTGCACAATATCAGGAGAATACGTCCCCTTCTCACTCAGAAGGCGGTGCAGGTTCTGGTCCAGGCTCTGGTCATCTCACGCCTAGACTACTGCAACTCCCTCCTGGCTGGTCTACCTGCTGGTGCCATCCGACCTCTGCAGCTCATCCAGAATGCAGCAGCTCGACTGGTCTTTAACCTACCTAAGTTCACTCACACTACTCCCTCCTCTGCTCCCTTCACTGGTTACCAGTGGCTGCCAGCATCCTTTTCAAAACATTAGTACTTGCGTACCGTGCTGCAACAGATCGGGTCCAGTCTACATCCAGGACATGGTCAAACCTTACACCCCAGCCCGTTCACTCCGCTCTGCACCTGCCAATCGGCTTGTTGCTCCCTCACTGCGAGCTAACCACTCAACAAAATCCCGACTGTTTGCTGTCCTGGCTCCTAAATGGTGGAACGAGCTCCCCAATGACATCAGGACAGCAGAAAGTTTACACATCTTCCGCCGCAAACTAAAGACACATCTCTTCCGAAAAAAGTAGCGATTTAGTAGCACTTAAATGGCACTTAGCTATAGCACTTTGTAGTTTGGCTTTCTTGAAGAAAATTGTACTTACTTGATTCTTGTTGTTCTGGGTTTGTACCCTCATGGTTGAATGCACTTATTGTAAGTTGCTTTGGATAAAAGCATCAGCTAAATGAAATGTAATATGAAGGACCACTTACTCATCTGACGTCATCATTATTTGTCATCACCATAACATCAACACTGACCGCGTCATCTATTTCAATAGGGTAAAATCTCATTTCATTGTTGAGCTGTGTGCAGCACATTGATTCACTCAGGCTCTCTCTTGCTCTATATCTCACATACACATATAAACACATTGACAACGGACCCATCTGTCAAGGTCGTACTGGCTCAAAACAGCAATGCATTTGGTTTTTGGAAACAGAAATGAGGCACATGTTTATTTGCATATAGAGTAGGGGCCACACAGACGTACCTAGGGCTGTCCACTCATGACTGGATCACCCTACTTGCATGTTAAAGCCAGGTATGAACAGGGGCCTTGTTGAATCATAGTATTTCTAACATTATACATTTTTATGGTGGCCAGTTTCAACCATTTTTGTTTTGAAAGAAATACAACACTGTTTATGTCTCCACAAGTAAAAGAGAAAAGAACACAACAAAGGTATAAATGGACATTAAAGCTACTTTCAGATATGCACTGAACTCAATTCTTTGGAAGAGGTGTATGTGTGAACGCAAATGTCCGAGTGAGAGGCTCTGGAGTTTCTGTGAACTTTCTACATCTGGCCCCATATTATGTAGTCAGCAGAGGCAGAGAGGATTCACTTTGAGCTAGTGAGGGGTTGATGACGCTTCTAACACATGACAGACGCATAAATGAAGAAAAAAAAGCGTTCCAGTGGAGAATCTCCCTCAAAACTGCAGAGAAAGTTCAGACCCGATTATCCTGAGTTCCTTCACGAGACAAGTCTAAAAAATGCTTTAGTGAAGTAGAATTAGACACTAAATAGACACTGTAGCTTCAGGCCACAACCAAAAAGTCCTCCAACAAAACATGTTACTTGTCCCTGCCAGGGAGAGAGAGAGGCATATAAGCGAAGCTCACAGAGACACAGGAGAGGCAGAGACTGAGCTGCAAAGCTAGTCGCCTTTAACTTTTGAGATATGTGAATTCATGTTAAAGAATAATGCAAGTTAATATGCTGAGTTGAGTGGTTTGTCTCTGGCTGGCCTTTTGGATTTAGGGAGAGTTGATTGGCCAACTAGTCTCAGCTCTGCCAATCCCCTCTCCCTGGTTCTCCTGGAGGTGCTCACTGAGTCACCTCCACACAGACATACTGGATCTTTACCACCATGGTAAAAATAATCGCCCATTACCCATCCATCGACCACAACCTTCTGCCAACAGGGACTTAGTTTCTCGATTCGCTACATCATCTCACTTCCACCTATAGTCTTGATCAAAGTTACTATGGTAGCCAGAGGTCACCAATCCTTAGATTATATAGTCAATGTTTTTCATAAAATTAAAACTGATTTAGAGTTTTGAAGGTAAGTTTGAATGACTGACTTAACTGGTGTTAATTTTTCATACTTTGCATGGCGCCCATTTCAGAGGTTTGGCAAGCTAGTGACACAATCTTCAGACCCAAGTTCACGTCTTTTCAAAATAAAAGCTTTGTAATTCAGCTTGATATAAAGACTACACTAATGTTAGTTTCTCAGTTACAGCTGTGTGCTGTGGCCATCCTGTCATCCTAACATGCTCACACCGTTCATCAGCTTAGGTCAGTCTGTTAGCATGACAAGATTTGTTAATTAGCATTTAGATGTAAAAGAAAAAAGAAAAAAAGGTTGCAAAACAATCAATTAAACAGATGATAAGAGTTTCAGAGGTTAAGTAAAAGCTTTGACCTGCATTTGAAACCTGATAACTCAGCACAGTTATAAATATTCATCCTCTCAGCACCAAGAGAAATCCCAGTAAAAAGCAAAAATGTAACATAATATGTATAAAATACTGTCTTTTTTTCTGCCTTCGAAAGAGTATCACAGCATGAATGGGATTTTCCTAAAAATGTATTGGTGCAGGGATCCCATGGACTTTACCTGACATACAAAAAGCTTTGCCTCTATAAGTTGAGGTTTTGTAAAATTCACCAGTGGGATTTTGCCAGCCACGCTAATTCAGTGTGGAATTAAATTATTTTGTTCTGCCTAGAAGCAATGAAAGAACCCCTCAGTAGAATCTCTGTTAGGTTGCCTAAGAATATTTCCTTAGTCAAATGTAGTTTCAATTAAAGGTGTCACAGTCGGGTACATGAATTATCCAGGGAAAGCACAACTGAAAATGTATTCAGGTTAATTGTGTTGAGGTGGTGGTGGTGGTGGTGAAAGTGGTGGATATCTCAAAACCAAGTTATATAAAACTGAAAAAATGTAAAAGGAAAGACACAACTAGGAAGAGCTATAAGTAAACTGATCATTTAATAACTTCACGTTGGACTGGACTTTTTGAATTTCTACTGTATAGCCCATTCTGGAACACGGGACACAAAAACACAGTCACACCCACTGACAACTGGCTTTTGTCTGCAGTAAGAAAGGGTATACGTGACATTTCTTCCCAGGTCAAATGTCACTGCAGCAGTCACTGGTATTTATTGGCCCCCTAATATTCATCCATTTGCAGGGCAATGCTTTTACACGTGTCACCTCGGTTAGTAACTCGTTGTCATCTCTGCCATGAATCTCATCCATCACTGTTTATGCAGTGCATTGTTCAGTCAATGAATTTGACGAGACTAAGCGAAAAGATATATACAGAAATAAAAGAAACCATTGTCACATAGTCACCAGCCCACCAGCCGTGTTGCTACTCTTTAATAACCCTGGCTTCCAGCATGATCGTGATGCTGAACATGACAAATAGCACATGACACACACACAAGAAACACAAACTTGTCTACTGGCAGTGCAAAAGGAGTCAATCACCATTTAGCTGGTTTACCTGCATTAAAAAATACTACATATAAAAGCTTATTTTGGTACAAAATCATAGTGAACTTTATCATCCACACACCCTTTGAAATCTGTGAACAGTATTCTAACTTGTAACTAGAGTGGTACTCAGTAGAGCACCTCCAACAAGATTCAACAATCCCATTCAATTCTATCAGGCTGCAGCAGATTTCACACGTTCATATATATCAGTCCTGTAAACATGCCTGATTTTACATCAAGGTCCATGAATCATTTTCTGGGAAATGGTAAAAATGTTAAATAATGCCTCACAATGTTAAAGAAAGTGAAATAAAGAAATCCTGGATCCACACCAAAATGGTATGGGTTCCTTCCTGACCCATACCACATAGTTCCACCAGGTTTCATGATAATCTGTTCAGTTGTTTTTGTGTAATCTTGCTTAAAAGCATTTCAAAAACAATAAACAGACACGGGTGACAACATAACCTTCTTGGTGGAGGTGAAAAGTGAAACTGAGAATTCACAGGAAGCCGCTGTGTCAAAAAGGCACAGTTTGCTGACTCATACACCTGCTGTGGGTCATTTGATGGTTTTCAGTTCTGGTCGGACATTATGATGATCACTAAAACACAAAGTGCTGATGAAATGATTCGGCTCATGCAGTGCTGTTCAGATTAGAGAGGGTTGTGTAATGTGTGTGTGTGTGTGTGTGTGTGTGTGTGTGTGTGTTATGCTGTCTTGCATCGTGTGGTGCTTTTAAAGACCGGTCCACCTGGCTGTGTTTTGAAGGCCCTAACATTAATTCAGAGCCCATTTTCAGTCCATTATGCCGGGCCACTGGGGAGGCCACAGCAAATTAGAACTATCTCTCCTCCACTGACTTCATCATTAAAATTAAAATGGCACTCCCTGCACCCAAACCTGTCACAGACACACACACACACACACACACTGACCAGAAAGCACACACAAACAAAGACTCACAACAACACTTACCATACCAGACATATAAATCTCTACAAATTGACAAACCTTGAAAGGATACACTTCAAAATGGACACCCATCAGAACATACTCACACATATTATACGCACACACAGACACACACACAGCCGTTGAGTGGATGGCGAGTGGCCTGTCACAGTGGGACAGCATATTACCTGCCACTGTGCTCAGTTCTATTTGGACCAGTCTGTCGATGCACATGTTGCGTGTGTCCAGATGTGTATGAGTGTTGGCCACATTTACACAGCGGGTTGTTGCCCCTGATACCATGGCTAATGTAAGAAATAAGAATGGCCAGTCATTTAGTTGATATAGCCTCACAGACGGCCTCGGCACACACTGTGTGGCCCAAACAAGATCGATAGAGGAGAACAGAGGAGACTAGAGCAGACCCATAGAGCGAGGCAAGAGGAGAGGATGGGAATAGATGTACTAATATTACAGTCTCAACTCCTTGCCTGTGGTTATCACAGCCGTAAAACTTAATGATTACACCGCTTTCTGTGTAAACAGGACTGACTGAGGAGAGAAAACAGTACCGGTGTGTGTGTGTGAGTGTGAGTGATGCCTGGCTGCAGATGGTGTGCACATGTTTTGGTTAACATTTGATATGTTTTGCCTTTACAAAATATGGACGTGAATTCATTTGAAATTTCAAATGTGTGCTTATTCAAATTCGGTTGATTGACTTCAATTCAAATGACTCTGAATAGGTGCAGTGGACCACGTCCATGTGTGTGCATATCTGTGCACACTCGTGTGCATGTCTGTCTGTGTAAATGTATATGCACAAGCCTTTGTTTTGTGTGTGTGTGTGTGTGTGTGTGTGTGTGTGTGTGTGTGTGTGTGTGTGTGTGTGTGTGTGTGTGCGTGTGTGCGTGTGTGTGTGTGTGTGTCTGTGTGCTGTGCATGGCTTGATTGTGAAACAAGAACGCTCACAGAGGGGTTTAAAAAGAGAGAGGGAGGAGTGGAAATGAGATGAATTGCAGAGGGAGAACGGAAGGCAAGTGGGTGGGGAGGCGGAAGAAAGGGACAGAAAGTGAAAACACACACAGAGAGTTCAGCTGTTAACGCGGCTGGAATGGGAATCGTGTCGGTGCCGAGTGGCCATGAAGTTTGAGAAGTGTCTCCTGTAACGCTGAGAAGACAATGAGAAGATGCAAGCATGACTGAAAACAGATTAGACCAAGTGAGAAAAGCAGTGTGACATGAGAGAGACTATGTTCATTCCCCTCACTGATATAGATATGTCAGGATCAGCACATTATATTAACATAATGAATGTAATGGTGTCAGAATAGACGTAGAGGAGACGGTGGGGCTGCTCCAGAGACCAAGAAGCCTTAAGGGAGCAAGAGTGAGTGATGATACAGAAAGTGAGGAAAAAACACACAACTAAACGGGAAGTGATGAATTCCAAGAAACAATGTGATGACTGTGTTGTTGTCTCATTGCTTGAACAACATTCATTAAAAAGCAGAAGCTTTGTGTGATGTATGTCGCACTAGATACATCTGGATTGCAAAGAGAGATGTGCAGATTTGTTTCACAGAACTTTATTTACTGATTTAGTTTCTTAGCTCCTGGGACTATTTCTCGTCAAATCCATTATGGTGATAAAGTGATTGGCCCTCATTTTAGATTTGAGCTAAATTTAAATGATTATATACCATTTATCAATTATTTCATATTACCACATCTATATTGTTGTGATTCTATTGTTAAGTCCAGGCATGTGGATTGAGCATCGTTTTTTTTGTCATCGTGACCATCTTCTTTAAATGAAACTTTAACCTTGTTCCAAAATAATTGAGTGATTCTGTGTTAAAAGTAGCCAGGCTACTAAGATTTTTAATGCATACAACTGTGAACAATGAAACCAAAACTGGCAAACTGGGAGAGAGAGAGAGAGAGAGAGAGAGGAGAGGAGAGAGAGGAGAGAGAGAGAGAGAGAGAGAGAGAGTGTGTGTGCACTTGAGAGCACTGATTCTTTTCGAATTTGCTAATGTAATTGAAAGACAGAAGAACAACAATGAATGTGTGTGTGTGTGTGTGTGTGTGTGTGTGTGTGTGTGCTGTGCGTTCACCTCTGGCAGTGCAAGACTGTAAATCTTTTTACAATGCAGAGCACAGCCTTGTGCGAGCAGGAGAAGGGATGATGGGGGAAGATGGAAACAGCTTGGAAGAAAAAGATGATGAAATGGATCAGAGGTAAAGGAGGGAAGCGAGGTGTGGTAGAAAGAGGAGGAAACCAAGTAGAGGTGAGGTTGATGGACCAGTAAAGCAGAGGGGTCAGAACCTGGAGCATTCAACAGCAAACATCACAGTCAAGATGGAGTGTGAGGCAGTTGAAATCAATATTTATCAAGAGCTTCAGTATAGTATAGAAATAGCAGTATAAGTAATTATATATATATTTATATTTATATTATGATTGCCTACGTCACTTGACTGTCAAATTCCCATCTGCGAATAACATAGTTTGCGAATTAAAATACATTTTGATTGCATTTCTAGTGAGAAATGTCTATTTACTTTCACAATCTTTTTTGTGTGTTTATTTAACAATTTAGCTGTTAGCCGAGTTAAAAATAGCTTAGAATAGAAATAGTTGAACTGCTAATGTATTTGATCAGAAGTGTTTAATAGGTGGTCAAACTGCTTCGAAATACCCAATCCTTTGCAACATAGGAGTGGAGGGGCTGTGTCCCAATAGTTCTGTAACTTTCTGAAACTGACCAGGCTGCCTGACCTACACGCCAACATACCTCAGCAACTGTCCAACTGTGTAAAGGTGAGAAAGGAGCCAGGTTTGAACTTCTCTATTTTAATTCCCTAACTATTTCTGGAACTTTTGGTCTGTAAAATCACTACAAACACTGCAAATGCCTTCCAGTTGATACTTGGAAGACTCTAGAAATGTATATAAGTTGACATCTGTGGTAGGGCTCACTAGTGGTTTCCTCCTACTTTACAGATAGAATTTCTCAGTCAAATCCACAAACATCGCCTTGTATGTTCCCATCATCTGTGGGATACCTCAAGGCTCAATTCTAAGGCCCATCACCTTATGCATGCTACCTTCATCTAATCACTAAATGTTTGAGTCCAAGTCACAACTGATCAAAAGTTGAAGAAATTCCCTCATGGCAATCTTGAGACATGACGTTTGTGATGGAAATTCATCTTGAGATTTGAAATAATGAAATTCTCAGACTGGAGTTGCCTTTGAGTCTTTATAATAGTAAACTCTGCAGAGGTTACACAACAAACATGGGTGCTCAAAATGGAACTGGCCGCAAGTTCACAAAAGCCAGAACTTATACAAAGAGGCGTTTCATAAAACAATATGAAAAAAGACAAGCCAGAACTAATACAAAGAGGCGCTTCATAAAACGTAATATGAAAAAAAGACATGAAATCATCATCTGTGTCTATCTGCTGTGTCCGTCCGCTGTAGCAAACTCCCTGTTTGTCAAGGTCACAGCAGTGAGACACCTGGTCAGTAGAATTTTCCCACCACAACATCGAAGAGGCCTAAAACATGCCCTTTGACCTCTGACCACCAACATCTAATGACTCCATCCGTGTAGTATCACACTCACAAGGCTAAACATGTGTTCTAAGAAGACTCTGTGACATTGAACTTTGACCACCAAATTCTAATAAGGTCATCCTTGAGTCCGAGTAAATTGGTAGATTTAATGAAATTCATTCACAGGAACGTGAGGTCACAATGAACTTGACCATTAACCACCAAAATCGAATTAGTTCATCTTTGAATCCAAGTGAACATTTGTGCAAATTTGAAGAAATTCCCCCAAGGCATTTTTGAGATATGACATTCACAAGAATGGGACAGATGCACAGACATACTGCTTCCAGCCACTGGCTGTCACCAGCATAGAGGTATAACAGCTTCATTGATCAGTCACGGCCAGTATATGTGAACAGAGAAATTTGAAAGCAACAGAGAAACTTAACAACAGCAAAAAAGGAAAACAGTGTGACAGTACTGCACAAACACATTAATGTGTCACTCAAGTTTGATGGTAAAACATCAGGGGAAGCACCAAAGATTGAACCACTATCTGTTCCTGTACACATGTTGGTTACTCACTGTTTTCTGCCTCTTTTCTCAAGTCTTATCTCCCACTATGATACAAGTGACAGTCTCCTTCTACATTCCTTCTCTTTTTTTCTTTCCCTATCCCTCTGCCTCTCTTGAGCCTGCATTACTTGTTACCGAGGAATAAACCTGATAAACTTCACACCTCTCATCCCCTACCTCACTTTCTCCTTCCTCATCTACCACCTCTCCATCTGACCAATGATTTGTCACCTGGTATCTCCACCCTTCCTTTAGTCAGTCAGTCACTGTCTTTCTTTTCTGCAACTGTGCTTTCTTTTTCTCTCCTTTTGTTTTTCTCATTTTCTCTCCTTGTCTTTACATCGCCTTTCTTTCCACCTGAGTGGCAGCGGTACATTGAACAGAAGGTGATAGTCTGGATAAGTCTCTCTCCCTCCACCCATCTCCACTTCTCATCCTCAAGCCCCCCGCTTTGCTGCAGTCTTTGCTTCTGACTCCCTGTATCTGTCTTTCTAAATGTATCCTCCCATTTGTTTAACCCCTCACCTCTATTCACCTGTTTCCGTCCTCATTCTGGTCCCTCTCTCTCTTTGTGTCAGTCGCTTTTATTGATCTCTGCAGCTCATATAACAGAAAGGTAGAAGGGAAAAACAGAATAAAGCAACAGAAAATGATTTGGTATGGGATGTATAAAAAGCGACGGGTGCTTAGTGACTGTTTGGTCCTCTGCTGGTCAGCCAATGTCCCAGGTGTAATTAAATAAACTGACAATAGATTGAAAAACTGCAAGCACTCAATTTCCTGTTCGTTTCCTGGCTTTCTTCTGGTCATTTAAATGTGTCACCGGTTTCTCCAGAAAGGTCGACTATAAGTCTTATCTCAGCAACAAGGAGAGACAGATGAGGACGAGTGTATGCAATGTAAATAATAACATCTCACAATTAGTTTGAACATTTTAATATTTTGTACCGTATTGATAATAGGTCATATTTTTAAGGTCAACTTGTCCCTGACCCACTGAATTCTCTTACTTTACAATGTGGTTAAATGTGTTATTATAGCTGTTAATGTTAACACATCTAACCAACACACAGACAGAGCCAGTAAAATCCAGTAAAACATGGCCCACTGATATGGCTGCCTGCTGGGATTTTTCACCAGAACAGAGTTTATTTGGTCAAACTTTTCCCACTGCCTCAGCACAGTCAAGCAGCAACAATGCACCTGACCACTCCTTGTTCCAAGGCTTAGTTCCATCTTGAACAAAACTTCACCTTTTCTCAGAAACACAGGAGGCTTCAGCCAGTTCCATGTAATTTTTTGCAGAGTAATGTTTGAGCAAATATTTAGTGCTGGGGTTCAAAAAGTGGGAAGATGCTCTGAGATAGTGCACTTAAACCTGGTTCAGTCGGAATGTAACATCCATACCTGTAAGATCCTATATATATAGGATGCATGTATACCCTCTCAGAACAGCTTACAATTCAAGTTAAATCTAAATATGCAGAAAATCAAAAAGCATCATATATCATATTAAGAATGAAAGAGTGCAACTGAAAGACTAAAGAATCTTCTGGTCTTAACCCTGTGACTGTGTGTCAGCCTCGTTCACTAAGCTCGGGGATGCATCCCTCTGTTGATTTATTTATAGAAAAATATACATACATACAAACATAGCATACAACACAGAAAATCAGAACAACTTTCATATATGTGATCATACTCCCCCAGAACTACTCAGTAATTATTATCTTTAATAATAATAATAATAATATTAATAATAAATACTTTCTGCATTGAATCTATCAATGTTAACAATGGTTAATTGTTTTTAAATAGTTGGTGTCTGTGTCTGTTATTCCTTTGCTTTTTCATGACTTAAATATGAAGGTAGTGTTATTGATTAAAAAATCAGGTTGTTTCAAATGGATGTGAGTTTACAGGGATTAAGTGGGTGGCCAGTGATCCTATTGATTTTCCACAAAGCCTCCGAGGTGGATGGTTTTATAGCAGTTATGTTTTCTGATTGACTGGGACAAGAATGGTTGGTCTTAAGTGAGATATTTCTTCACACACTCGCTGTTCAATTTCAAGCCAGGGGCAGTGTTGCTGCATTTCCATTTGGTTATGCACTGTAACTGATGAGCTTAGGAGTGGTTTAAAGCTATGGGGTGTTGAGAATTGAGAGTTGAATTCTTTGTTGTTTATTTTTTACAGTAAAATTTTGTCATTATTGAGTTCAGAGGAGAAAATCAATTGGATTTTGGGGAGTAGAGATGGTCTCTCTCTCTCACACACACACACACACACACACACAGACAGCCAAGTGTTTAAGGGGGCTGGGCACAGCTGGACTGGCACCTCTTCACCTGCGGGCACAGGACTGAGGTGAAGTAAAGCTGGCATACCAGCAGGGTGAGGTGAAGTGGCTCTAATCTGCTCTCTTGGCATGAGATGGCACAGGGCTGGCCTGCTGTGCCATGAGTTATGCTGGCAATAGGCAAAGTTGGCATCCCGCTGTGTCAAGCTCAGCGCATCAGCCTCCTGCTGAGCAACAGATAGGTGGGAAACGAAGACGCCGTGAAACCAAGTCAGGGGAGTTGGAGGCAAAAATGACACAGAGAGATCTGTCAAGAAAAATTAGCACGGTGCATTGAGTATCGTTGTCACTCAATCTGTAGAAAATGGTTCTAAATATCAAATAACTTTATATTTAACTTTAACTCTTATTTTTTCCAAGAGAATGGGAGACAAATAAATACAAAGAGATAGAAGAGAAGAAGCAGCCAGTTCAATAGTGGCATGACAATACATCTGCCTGCAACATGTGTCACAGTGTTGCTAATACAATCTGTACTTTGCCGCTGACAGGTTCACACTACATTCACAGTGCCTGTAAAGGTTACACGACAGGTTTAACAGCTGGTGGTAAAGAACGTCTATATTGTTGCCTTGATGTCTCAGGGACATCCACTCGTTCATAAATTCAAAGAATACTGGGAGCTGTCAAGTCCTCAATTTACCGGGTTTTAAAAATGATCATGTAATGGTGCATGAAGCCAACCCACTTAAAGGGAAAGAAAAAGCTAGGAAGTAATTTTTTCATCTCGTCCATTTTATGGGTCATCACTGTCTTATTTAAAATGAAAGAGCTTCGTGGAATGACAGAATTCATTCAGCGTGGGTAGTTTGGTTAATCTGTCAATTTTGATCACTTCTCATGATGGAAAAAGTCAAAACAAAGTTATGATGACATTAGAAAATCATTTTGCTCTTAACTGTACTACAGGCTTTATTTTATTGTCAATGAGATCACAAAGAAGAAGTGTGTTTGGAAGATGAGTGTGGAAAACGTTCCCAGTGGTCCGCACATCGTTTGGTGGACACCTACTTTTAAATGGTGAACATCCGTTCTGAGTGATCCAACAAGTGGACAGCTTTAAGATCAGGTGAAAACATCCAAGATGCACCGAAGATGCACATAAGATCACTCAGACCACATTGGGAGGTGCTCTGTGGCCACATTCTTTACACTTCTGATGTCCATGTTTACTGGCTTAAACATGCTGTTCAGGAATAGAAGAAGTATTTTTTTCGCTACCCCAAATGCTACTCACAACAACAATAGAATAACATTAAGTGAAGTGATCTCCCTCAGCTGAGTGTCTTTCAACTGTTTTCCAGCTGGAGCATCCAGCTCTCTTTCAGGACTCGACAAGGTAGCAGCTGGTGAACAGTGTGGAGCTTTAAGCACCACAAAACTAATTTAACAGAGCTAAAAGCAAAGTGAATATTTGCATTCATCAGGTCAGGAAGTCATAGAAGCCATCATCTTGTGGGATATGTAGATAAGCAACTGTTTGCAAACACATGAGAATAACTAAATAACTTTTTAGTTTGCTCTGCTTCTCCTATGACCAAAGGAAAATATGTATGCTGCTTTGAGAGTGAAAGATAATGTTACAGAAACAAAATAAATTTAGAATATTTTTGACATTTTGCATTTACCATGTAGCTAGTAGTTATTTGACAGTTCAGAGGAAAAAAGAAATGTTTTGTGAGAAATTGTTGAGTTTACGCAAGAGATAGGATCAAACCGGGGACTTTGTGGTTGCATGTCTAAACCGCTCAGCTAGCAGGATGTCCCATTAATTAAAATTCATTTTTACATTTCTGATAGACTAACTGATAGGGGCTCTATATGGATCACCATCACAACATATTTTGGTGAAGAGTTTAATAAATCAATCAATTCAATTATAATAGCATAGCCTGTATTCATAAATCACAATTTGCCTAAAGGGCTTAACAATCTGTACAAGGTGCAACATTTTCTAAGGAGCAAAAAAACACATATATATATATAAATATATTAACAGGGAAAGTCACAAATCCCAGGACGGACATTGCATGGTACAGAGCACATAAAGAAATGAACAATATTCAAAATATTCATGAGAAAAGACAGAAAATGGAGATGTTTACCAATATATAAAGTGACCAATTAGTATGAATATCAGGATGTAAATGGAAATTTGACATTAACTCATTTAAGTTTGAAAGACATCTAGTTTCATGAGTTGGTTGCAGACACGGAGGGGAAGAGAAAAATGCAGGAGAGGATGTGTGATGGGAAACAATTGAGAGTGCTAAAAAGTATCAGAGAAGAAGTGAATCCCCTCCTCCTCCTTTGAGTGTGTGGCTGGGAAGAGGTGCTCGGTAGTGTAAGTGGTTTATTCCTACAGTAACTGAGTCCAATTTGAAGAGGGGAGGGACACACACCTCAGCCTCCAAATCTCATTTGGTTCTGGGACCCACGGCCTGACTGTCTGATAGGAAAAAAGTGAGTAACCGCAGAGAGGGAGAGTGGAAGGCGCTAAAAATGGAACCGAAACCGAGGGTAAAAAATTGTCAGGGTTACGGTGGAGCTCAGTGCGACAAGGGGAGCGAGAACGAATGGGAGGAAATGGCAGGAAAAAAATCTGAAAGGAGGAAGGGAGGAGACAGAGGTAAGGTAGAAGATACATAGAGAGGAAGCAAGGGAGTGATAACAAGAGGGGGATAGTGTGGGCTATATCTCCGGACCAGGATGGATTGAGGGAGTAAATAAAGGCTAAGAGGGGATAAACGGAGAGATATAGCGAGGACAGACAGAGAGATGTGGCACATTGTAAGTTGAACGAAAGAGTGGTGTCATAGCGAAAAAAGGAGGGGAAAGAATAATGTGGAAAAGATCAGGGAGAATGTAGTGTGAAGAAAGAGATGGGAACTGGAGAAAGTGTCTGAGAAAAGAGAGGAAGACTGAGGAGAATCTCTGGATGTATGTTTGGGCGTGTGAGAAAAGAGAAGGATGGAAAGAAAATGTGTGTGAGAAGCAGAGAGCGAGGGAAGCGAGTGTGACCGATTTGGCAGAGGCAGCAGTAAAAGGTTCCTCTAATACAGCGGGTGGTGAGGAGATCGGAGCGAAGAAGCCTGAAGGATACACTCTGTTAGAGGAGAGGGAGGTGAAGATGAAGGGAGAAGGGGCGACAGGGATCCAGAGTTGAAAAAGTGATGGAGGGGAGGAGACAGTTTCACCAGGTTCTTCTTTGCATCTCCTCCCACTTCTCTCTTGTTTGAAACACGCCAAATCTCCCTTTTTTCATTCCTCTGTTATCCTTTTTTTGCATTTCGCCCCCATTGTGCCCTTAAATCACCCTCCTCCTCCTCTTCCTGTGCTCCTCTTCTCCTTATTTTTGGCATTTAGATTTTTCTCATGCACAGCATTGAAATGTGGGAAAAGACCTTTAAAGCAAGATATCTTTTCAATCAAACTGGATGATCAAAGAGAGGAGGAGGAGAGGGACTCTGGTCCAGACGATTTTAACGGTAAACCATGTTTTATCAATTCATAACCACAAAGGACTGCATGCCAGTAGAGCACTTAACGGAACCTCCATTCCTCCCCCACTTGTCATATCATACCACCCCCTCCTGTCACGAGCAGCGGCTCATACAGACATCATCTGCAAGGATCAGAGGAAGTAGCTACGTGCAACCTGTTGCAGAAACAAAACCCAAAGATCAGAACCAACTTCCAGGGTGGTGGCCGCCCTTTTGTACTCCCTTCACCTCCGCCTCATTCCTCTTTTCCCCCATCTTTCCTCCTCGTTCTGTCCAGACCGGCCTTGGCCCAGTGCCCGGAAACAAGTGCTGGCTGGCTTTGCAGGCCAGACGGGAGTTGGAAGACAAACTACCCAATATAGGCTGGGAACAGATAGAGATGGAGAGGAGGGGATGCATGGCGGGAGAGAAAGGGGGTAAAAGAAAAAAAAAAGGAAGAGGGGTGGTATCAGAGATGGAAGGATAGTTCCAAAGGGAGTTGAGGTAAAGCGTCCCGGGGCATTGATTTGCAATTCCAATGAAGCCTGCTTACAGTGAATTACACACCGACACACTCAGGCTTAAGTGTGCATAAATAATCATGCCCAGCTCCGTCCTGTAATGGATGGTCCTGCTGTAACAAAGTTAGTGAGGCTGTCTGCTGTGGAACAACATAAACATTAAAACCATTATGAGAAGTGCCAGGGTGGATTAAGATCGCACCAGGGGACCCTGACACGACTAAGCTTCCACATGGTCGTGGAAAGACGGCAAGACCTCTGTCCATCCCTTGAGACCAACATCTTTTTGTAGTTGTTTTACTCTTCAATAATTAATCTTGGGCAAGTACATGAGGTCATCTACTCCCAGATAAAATCTTTGCATTCAATATTATCATAGCATCTAAATCACCCCAGTATACAGTATGTGTACCACAAACTTTCATGTTTCACAGCTGATAACACTGCAGCAGGAGGATCCTGGTGTTTCCTCTCAGAGGCCACATCCATACAGTTTTATTTGAAAACAGTGTTTTACCACCGAAACGATCTCGGTCCACACCAGCCATTTGGCTCCATATCAGTTTTATTTATACTAACACGCCTTAAAAAGGATTTCACGTGACCACTTACCGTACATTGGGTATGCACATACCGATGTACACCGGAATTGTCACAGATACCTGAATAATAGCACATATAAGCAGTTGTGTCATTGTAAAATTGACAGACAGTTAAAAGACAAAGACAACAGGGTCAGCAACACTTGTAATTGATTATCCATGTTGCGTTGTACACTGGTAGCCGAGGCCAATGTCGGTTGTTTTCTTCTGGAAGGGGGTCATGTGATAGGAGCCTGACTAATCAGTGAAAGCTACGTCGCGACCATAAAGACCCAATCAGCAAGCAAGCATGTCACTGTTTCCACATTTCTGCTCATCCAGACTAAGTGCCAGCACTGGAGTTTTCAAACTAAAATGGGTCATACAGTGTTTCTGAAGTAAATTAACAGGGAGTTCTCAATCACATTTGAATTGAAAATTAATTTATTTGTTAAACGAGCGCAATACAAAACATAGAGGAAGTATGTGAGCAGCAACTGCCTGTCTGTGAAGATTCTCACTCATGTGGGTCATAGTATTTCTAAGTGCTCTATGGAGCGAAGAATACTGGAATTGCTTGAACTTTCACTGCTCATCTGAAGGGCTCCTTCAGTTCTAACTGACTGGAGGAGAGAGTCCCAGTTATTTAACCTCTGGGATGAGGTCACAAGTGAGTCTTTGCCACCCAGCTATCATGTGAGTTGCTAGCGTGACATGAGTCATGGTGTGAATGGGTGTTAAGCTGCCTGAGGAGGGACCTTAAGACCGTGTAGTGAGTGGCTGACTAGTGGTGTCACAGAGCACCTCCATCTGTTTAGTGATGGGCCGTAAATGGCTTATTTCTCTTCTCTAACAAAATATCGGTCTTCTGTGGGAAAATTGTGCATATAGCTGTAACTGTTCCTTGTCCTTCAGTAGGATCTCTGAGTCCTGACCTGAGGTTTGACTTGCCCGTGTTTTTCCATGCACTTTGCAGTCCTTGCTGCATTTAGGGTCTCTCCAGAGAGATTGCTCTGTGAAATCTGCGAAATGTCCTTAAAGGTTCAGTGTGTAAGATTTAGTGATATCTAGTGGAGAAGTTGCATGTTGCAACCTCACCTCACCCTCCCCTTCCAAACATGAGAGCCTGTGGCAGCCTTCAGTTTGCATAAAACCTCAAAAGGTGTTTAGTTTGTCCAGTCTGGGCTACTGTAAAAACATGGCGGCCTCTGTAGAGAAGACGTAAATTTAAGTTTTCACTAGGATTCAATTTCTGCCAATAGATCCATTTCACCTAAATCTTAAACACTGGACCTTAAAGTGATGTTAACAGCGTAAATGTTGGCTGGGGCCAAAGACTGCGAGTTTAAAAAATATATATATAAGAAAAAACATAGGTGTGAATTCAGGAAAAAGTGAACTTACTCCAGTAGTTCAAGCCTCATCCCTGCAAATCGAGGCAGCGTTATCCATTACAAGCAGAACACACTTGAACCTTTGGCCCTTTTCAGATTGTACTGTAAGTCTTTGTTTTTTTGTTTTTTTTGCAAACACCCAATGATGTTTTTAGCCGGTACCCAACCCAAGCCTGTCGGTACCCATCGGGTTCTGCCCGGCTGTGGTGGGTTCGAACAAAAATTCTAAATTGATATTTGGGTTGGAGTTGGGTCTGATCATGTGGCTTGACTATCTAGTTTATTTTTCTGCACCTGCCTCTAATCAGCTTGGGTCGGGTTCAGACCTGTGGTTCAGACACATAAAAAAGATTGCCTGTCAGTTGTGGATCAAGCTTGGTTCGTTTTCTCTCAGGCTCCGATGGGTTCTAAGCCAAAAAAATGCTGAGTGAACATATGGTCTGCTTGCAGCTG
Source organism: Hippoglossus stenolepis (assembly GCF_022539355.2). Lineage (NCBI taxonomy): Eukaryota > Metazoa > Chordata > Actinopteri > Pleuronectiformes > Pleuronectidae > Hippoglossus > Hippoglossus stenolepis. The sequence goes on along the minus strand of NC_061486.1, from coordinate 26,855,101 downwards.
TACTATGAAAAAAGATTTTACTGATTTAAAAAAAGAAAAGGAAATTGCGGTGTATTGCGAACGTTGAGATGTGGGTTCATTATGAAACTGTAGAAGGTCAGAGGACATCAGCTGAGTAGACAATCCTTCAATGTGGCCCTGCTGTGTGACGCGTTTGTGTTCACACTGATAAAAGAATTTGGCTTCATGTGTCTAATATCACCTCTGAATGTGGTGATCTGATCTCAGATGTGTCTTCAGTATGTCTTGGATACATTTAAAACTTGACTCAGAGTTCACTTGTGATCGGATCACCAGTGACAGATGTTAATACCAGGTCTGAACAAGGCCTTTGACCGAACCGTTAAGGTGCATTGTGGTTAATGTAGGCACCAGGTTTTAAGATTGTGTGGAATAAAGGATGAAATGTCTTGTTCTGCTGCATCAAACTTGATCAACTTTTTCAACTAGATTTTATATCTGAAACTTTTAATGAAAATCTGTTTCCTGCTGCCAGAGGACATTGAACACCACATTACATTAACAAAGGTTCTTAGGAAAAATGCAAGTGAGCCCCAGAATGTTCTCCTTGTTCGTTTGTAAAAAGTGTTAATATTGGAATGGGAAGGAATAGAACATTTTTTTAAATATTCTATTTTTCTTAACTTTTGAACTTTACTAATATGTGTCTGCATTTTAAGCTTTCTTGGTAATTCATAGACATTCAAAAGAGACTGGAAACATATCCTTAGCCTGTAATGCTTACTCCATTCAGTTCTTTAACATACACAGCCAAGACAAATGTTTAGTGATATTCAACCCTCTCTGCACATGAAAGCCAACAAGGCAGTGTTGGGGCATTTTGAACACTTGCCATTTCACACCCTTTCACCTACAGTAAGCACCTTTTTGAGACAAAGCATTTATGAATACTGTAGCTGTGGGATAGACACTGGCTGTGTTTGCTAAGTGCTGAAAGCCTGCCAGCCAGCCAGTGTCTTAGCTCACAGTGTTAATGTGAGTGTAATCTCCTCTATTCACAGCAGCGTTACATGCAAGCAGGCATGTGTTGTTAACGGGCCCCTATGGAGTGCAAGCCAAAGATTAGTGTAGCGAAGGCTTGTTGTACACAAAGACAGCAATGCAGCCAGACACCAGAGTGGCTCTCTGCACGCAGACTACGAGATGCCAACACCAGGGCCGAGAGAAAGCGAGCGAATGATCTTTTGGGGAAGCAGAGGAGGATAATGATATACTTGAGAATGAAGAAGAGAATAATAGCGGCAAAGCAAGTGGAGGAGGTCGGGGGTGGCAGGTAAATAAAACAAATTGCATTAGTAATGTTGCCTCTGCCCCAGTACTTCCTCCACTCTGTGGTGAAAGACAGAGAACAGAGGGAGGAAAAGGATGGAGAACAGATGGAGGGAGCAGTGACGGATGGCTGGTGAATGGATGGACGGCACTAAATGACGCCATCAGTCAACAAATTAACGGACCATGATGAGCCAGCGTGCGAGCCAGCATGTTAACACAGGACTTTGTTTGTTGCCACTGCCAACAGTCAACTCAGCCATGTTTGTTTGTGTCAAGGAGTGGACAGTGATGAGAGGATATGATGCTGGAAAAACAGCAGACAGACAAACTGCAGGACGGCCGACATGAGTTATCGTGCTGCAGATTTCAGGGTAAGTTCAGATTCTGGTTGAGGCTGCTAGAATACCTGATGGCTGATTAACTCTGAGGCTAAGACGTAATTTCAATGTCCACAGACAACTGTAGACATCCCTTTATTCACACGGACATGAAACCATTGACCGACAACCAGTCCTACAAGTGAAGGCCTGCGCCAGTCTGGCCAAACTATTTGCCAATACACACACTCCATACCAGTTGTTGGCTGTAATGCACCACAACATTGTTCTCCAACTGCTACAAATAATAACAAGTATGAAACATGCACATTATGAAAAATGGGCCATCACAAAAAAGAGCTCCTGTCTTTGCTGTTTTTGGCTTAAGAAAAAGATGAAGGCAAAAATACAAAATATAACATGTTACCGCTAAATGAGAAAAGGACCAGTAAATGGGAATACAGTACATTGGTACAAGAAATGAGAGGAATAGAAGCATCATCAGTATTTTTAGATGCTGGCCTCAAATATCGATAAATGGGTGAATTACAGTAACCCTCATATTGAGCACAAAAAAACAAAATCTGTCTGTGTTAGGTTCAGGACCTTCTTTAATGGCATGTTACAAATACTGCTCCATGTCACAGATTATTGAGATGTGTAAACCTCTGTGGACTAGTAGATTGCTTTCATGTGACAAGTACAGTTGGCAGACACAAGATCAGGAACTTTCCTCTGGGTTCAAATGCCACTAGTAGAAGGTTTGTGCAAGTTGCACCTCACTTCCTAGCTATAAACTTACCCACCGCTTTGTTGTCATGGTGAAAAGTTGAAAACTTGGGCCTCAAGATTATGTCAATGTCCAGCACACAAAAAATATAAAGTGACATTATATTGTAGAACTGTTTGAGGAGGACTCACTATTGACAAGGCATAATTCTCAAGTAGCTCCAGAGCTTTAACACAGAACAATAGAGGAGACCATCCCAAATAGGCAGGTTTAGAACAAGCACTGCACTAGTTACCACACGTTGAGGTGGGGGCCCATGTCTTGAAGGTGACGGTGGCAGAGAGTGCTTATGGTTTGAGTCTCATCGATGGAACACTGCCGATACAACTACCGACCACCCTACCAGGCACAAATGTCATCAATCCTTATTAAATGTGTATATACTGATAGAAGAGGGACGTGTTCAGAGGGGGGGGGGATCAGCATCTGCAGCACTAATCATTTCACCAATCTCATGGACTGGAACATATAGTAGTAACATATTTTAACTAAGTGAAAAGCAGTTAGTAAGCAATGATATAATTGTCTTTCACAACTACAATGGCAACTCAAAAATGCAGGATCATTTAAAGATTATTTGAATCAAATGTAGGATACAAGCATATACTTTTTCCCCAGTAGTAGATTACGTTTGTCGATTAATAAAACAGTGGTGATGAAAGCGATGATTTGTAAAAAATATTTTCTAATCCTGTGAGCATCTTAAAAGAAATTTCATCCACCTCATTTGGACAGCCAGCAGAAATAGTCTCTCAAAAACGGGACAAATAGACTTATAGGATATTTTCCCATTGTCACTCTTTATGAGTCGCTGTAATTCCCCTTCTCTCCGTCCTCTGCCTCTGAATGAGCCATTAAGCCAAGCCAAGTCCGCTGATTAATATACTGCATGTGTCAGGTTAAATTGATTCATTGAAGTAAATGATTTGATGAGGGGTCAGTCCACAAATCTCCCAGGGCTAATGTGAAGCTAATGGCAAATGACAACAGGATCAAGCTAAACACGAGACAGCTAGCGTCTTCAAGGTCACAGGACTGAGCAGTTTGGGGGGAAAAGAAAGTTGGGGATTGCATGATGAAAAGTGACATCTACAGCTAGAGATTTTTCATTTTTAAATAGAACCACACTACTATACATAAAAAGTTATTTATATTTTTAAAAAATACGTGACAAGCTGTTTCTTCCTTTTTATGTTACGGCTGTAATTTTGCCAAACTAGGATTTGAAAGCTTTCAGTAACAACTGGATTCTGGGCAGAGTGGGATTTTCAGATATTCAATTCACAACTGGTGCCTTGATGTTTTCCAGTAACATGAATGCGTGGAGCCATAAAATGGGAAATAAAAAATGAAAAAATGCGACAGCCTCTAAATTGGAGCGATTCGGGGACTAGTGTATAAAAACACATCTATAACTGCTAAAGCCTTCCATTATTCCAGTCTGCAGCCCCGTGTCGCTCTTTCACTCCCACGGAGCTACAACTTTCATGTTTTTGAGTGTGACTTGGCGGCTCTGCATGGGAGGTCTGAGTGCACCGCTAACCCTGAGCCTGTGCAGGGGGAAACAACATCAACCAAATGACTGAATAATTGAATGACCAAATGAAACAGCCCGCACTGCCAAGCGGATCAATAGACTCCACCATTCCCCATTAGACTTTCACTACCCTCCCTCACTTCCTTTCTTTCCCTTTCCCCCCATTCATTTCTCCCTTTGTCTCTCACACTATTCTTCTTAACTCAACCTCTTGCTGTATTTAATTTGTCTTTTTCTTGCTGTCCTTGTCTGTTCTCTCTCTCTGTCCGGCTGTCTCAGTCTTTGTCCATTTCTGACTGTCTTTCTGTCACTTCCATTTTGTTACCTCTCTTTTTCTCTGTCCCTCTTCTTTTTCTCCCTCTCTCCCACTCATTTTCTGTAAAATCCTTTAGACCTATCCTGTCTGCATCTGCAGTTCCCATCCTACTCCCCTTCCCTCGCCTTTTTCTCTTTTCATCTCACATCGCAAACAAAAAAGGCCATTTTCAGTTGTTTTCAATATTTAGTCTGCTTCCATCAAGGGTATGACAAATCAATATATCAAGTCAATATTAGACTTTGCCAAGTCAGTGTGGTTGATGTCATGGTGGATATTATATTCTTTTATTTAGGAGAGCCAACGAATACACTGGTTGTGTATGTAAAGCACTTAAACTTACTCAAAGGAAAAACACTGGTTAACTGGGGTGATATTGGCTAAGAGCACAAAAACAGTTGCTGAAAGCAAAGCAGCTGAACTTCAGAGGTATTGAATCTGCCTTCATGGACTCAAAATCTCTTCAAACCTAGTTTCAATATTTATTCACTTTCTGACTTCTCCCACTGAGAAAACTGCGTTCCATCACCCTCATCTTTACCACGCTCTCTTCCTTCCTTCCTGTAAATATGAGCTGGGCCTGCATCAGAGATCCAATCTCAGGAGACAGCGGCGTAGCCAGCGAGGCAGAAAGACACTGTTGGATTTCACAATAGAGGTTAACAGGTGAACACAGAGGAGGGAAGGGAGATGGGAAATGGATGAGCGGTGGTGTTTTCCTGTGCTACCACTCTGAGCGTGTAACCCTCAGTCAAGCCTCATGAACACATTCATGTATCTACCTGATCAGACGAGTAGCGGCCACTGAAGCAGAGTAACAATCTGACTTTTTCAGGTACAGTATGTAAGAGAACATGAGGTTTTGTGCCGAGATTGAAAATCTTTACCAGAGCAGGAGAAAACTTTCACCGTGTGGACATTTTGCTGCTGTTCACCTGCAAAAATGGTGAGTTAAGGCTTGTGATCAGGTTTAAATTGAGAACTACTGTACATGTTTTATGTTTAGTTAAGCACTAAAGGTCCTATAGTGTGTGTAGCTTTCAGTGTCTCAGTTTGTTGCTTTTCTTACTTTTCCTTGTTCTTGCTTTACTTGTGATTAAGGCAACAAGACTATGGCACAAAACAATCCTTAACACAGACATACAGATTTCCACTTAATTACAGTGGAAACCACTTATAGTGATCATGGATATAGTAATCAACCAAGCTTGGGACAGGATCGTTACTATACAAATGCTGTTTAAATAATTTGGTTATGGTGATCAAGTAATAATAATAATAATAATAATAATAATAATAATAAACTTTATTTATATAGCACTTTTTCAAAACAGAGTTTACAAAGTGCATCAACAACAAGCAAGAAAAGTAAATAAAAACTTGAACACATAAAAGCAGTTTTATATGACAATGAAAATAAATGAACTAGTAAAATAAAAGGTGAAAAGACAGAGATAAAAACACAGTAAAAACACAACATCACATGAAAACAAGTCTATAAAAATGGGTTTTAAGAAGTGATTTACAACAAGTCACTGACTCTGCAAGCCTCATCTCCTCAGGTAGGCCGTTCCAAAGCCGAGGGGCCCTGATGGCAGAAGCAGGGCCACCTTTAGTTTTCAATCTCGACTTTGGAACAGCAAGCAGGGCTCCACCTGAGGATCTAAGGCTGCGTGCAGGCACATAAAGGTTCACCAATTCTGTGATGTAGCTTGGGGCCAGTCCCTGCATGGCGATTCGCAAAATTTGTACAATGTCTTTAAGGAAGCAAGGATTAACTGATCAACTTCACACTAACAAAAAATACATATTCTGTGATGATAAAAAAGGAGGCAGATAGTCCGAATTGCTTGATTTAAGACAATTAAAGCATCTGTACCAATCAACAGACACAAGAAGTGGTCGATACTCTTATAGTCACTGGGATAAAGGGGAGTTCAATTTTGGTTTTGTTGTAACCATTCTGTCCATTTTTATGGGTAAAAGAAGTAAGTTTTTTCGTTCCTTGAAAACAAAACCATTAATAAACATCCGGAGCAGAGAGAGTCAGTGGTCTGACAAGAGGTAAACTGATGCAGTCCCTATTTCATATTATAAGATGACAGTAAAAGCAATCTAATCTAGAGCTGCGATGTCGCAGTGTTTTCTTGGTGTGTGTCATGAACTTGCTACATGTGTGTCTTTTTTTAACTCCTTCCAAAACAAAGGCACATGATGTCTGGACCAAGATTTTTACGGCAGGCGAAAGTGGAAACACGAAAATGAAAGGGTCCTTGTAGGAGCTTTAAAGTATAGACAAATACAATGTGCTTAATAAAATAGATTCTATTTTGTTCATGTCTTAATGCCTTTGGACGGAGCTTAGCTGGACGCCCAGAGAATAGCCACAGAATGAAATATCTATTTATCGAGAACAGTCTGACCATGGACTGGATATCTAAACTCTGGACTGGATATCTAAACTCTTAGTTAGCGATGAGTTTTGAACCCTTTCTAGGTTTATGTGAATCAACAAATCTATATCATATGTTTTCTGAGATCTCTCTTTTGTGATCCATGCTTCACATCAGCTGATTGTTTTTAAATGGTAAATGGTTTGATAACTCCTGACTCAGTAATGTTGGATGTCATTAGCTCAGCGGTTTGCATACGTTTTCCAATTAACACCCTGTTTGAATAATTTATCCAAAATGGACAAGAAAGAAAAAAGGATTATATAAGACTGGTTCAACCCACAAGAGTCTGCGAGGTCGTCATACACTATCAGGGTATGAACACTGCAGCCGCCTTCTCAGTTCCTTGCACTTTTGAAGTCTCTGATATTACCTGTCTTCCTGTGACTAGCATCACCTGCCTTCCTGACAATGCTCAGCCCATGTTCAGCCAACCCTAGTCTGTTTAAATTAAATTGTTTGGGTGCCTGACTGCTTCACCCATTGCCTTCTCTGTCTGATCTGGATTCTAGAAATTGGACTGTTTGGGAAAACTTGACTCCTCGACTGAGTATTCTGTTAACCTGTTCATAATCTCAACCCCTGTTGCAAGTTTACATTAAAACCTTTAAACCCCCGTGTGCCAAGTAAGGCGTATTCACAACTGAAAGTCTGGACCAAAGTCCTAACCATCATATCTTTGTTAAATTTTTTACATTTGATCTGGTACGTAAGCATTGTTTGTCCTGTCATCAATGCTTAGGATGGTTGTGTCTAACTATACTTGACATGGATTGGTTTGTAGACAGGTGTGAGTCTGATATCAGCATGTTGTCAGTTTGGATATTGTATTCACTGAGTTTTTTGAATGAAGTGAATTAAAAAAAACTCTTTCCATTTGAATGGAGAAAATAAATTAAGGGGTCATTGCCAATGTAACATTATTTATTACTATCAGCAAGATGAACGTCTTTGTTGCTCAAACACTACAATGTTGGAGACCAATCCTGCGAGCCGCTTCAGGGTTTTTTCTTCTATTGTTTAATATTGTCTCAACTTCCTGCAATTGGTCTGAAGGTTAGAACTAACCAAAAACAGTATTTACAAACCATGAGTTTGTGCTTTTTGATCCGGACAGAGATCACCTATTTTGGTCAGACTAAATGTTGGTCTGTTGGCCTGGACCATGGTCTGAGGCACCTTTCACACCTGTCATGTGGGTCAAGCTGGTCTGTAAATACTAAAAGTACAACATCTTGCAAGAATTTTACCATATGTTAAAAAATATAAGACCATGCCACCAATGTCACATTTATCTGTACATTTTAAGCCACTCTCCCCAGGATATTCTATGATCTCAATAGAGTGAGGTCTACCAGTAGTTACCAACTCTTTTCAACATGTTGCTATGGGGAATCACTCATGTCTGCATAGCAACAGAACTATGCCTTGATGACCTGGAAGAGGTTTCAATTCTCAGACTGTATAAGAACATCCTCACTGTGTGGTGCTGTCTGTTACTTTTCCCTTAACTTAGTTAAAACCTTGACTGCTCAACAACAGTGACGGCTTGGTGATGCTTGATGTCAATGATTGCGTTGCTAAGGAAACTGAAGGTGCCCCCCCTCTAGCCTCTTAAAAACAACGAAGGATTATATAGACTTGAGAATCAAGGCTGAAAACCAATTAGGAGAGGATGCTGCTTGGCACGCAGCTGTCATTCAGAATGAGCGTACATCATGAACAATGTCTCTTTATCCATCTGATCTCCAGACACACACACACACACACACACACTCGTACTGCCCACATTTTCCACCCACATCACTGTTTCAGCCTCTCTCTGTATGCGGCTCAGGGACACGGATGAAACCTGCCTGTCATGTCCCATCAGGTAAACCAGTTTACAACTGCAACTCCAATACAATTCAGTCTTCTCCTGAAACATTGTACTATAACAATGAATATATTACGCCATGCATTGTCATTTAACACGATATTTTTTACTTTTCAGAGTGTTTACCATCTATTGAGTGTGGCCTGCAGTTAGCTGCTCTTGGTTAACTGAGTAAATAAAGCACAATAACAGCAGTAGGAAAAGAACAGAAAAGCTAAATGTGACACAAGTGAGACCTGTTCATGTCAGTGTTATCTTTTTACACTTAATTAGTCCTTTTCCATCTGAAGAGGAGGAAACGCTTGAGACCAGATAAAATGCTCTTTAAGTTTGTGGGTAGTGTGCAAGGAAGTCTTACTAACAAGCTGCTGATGCAAAAAAGATCCCTCCCTGTTCTACAGACAGCCCATCAAGATGAGTGACAACTTCTATGGAGTGAACTGCAGGGGGAGCAGACCTTAAGTAACACTATACCTTTAAAGGTTCAGGTAACCCAAATCACATAAAAGTACATATCTTCTCTATTACCCTTTGTGGTATAAAGTCATATGGACTGTTTTATTCATCTTGGTGAGATCTGTCTGGAAATGAAAGGTATTTTGTTTCTGTTAAAGCATTGAGGAAAATAGTTTTGAAAAACTTTGTTAACTTTCATCCATCCACCATATATACTGCTTATCCATTGAGGGTTGTGCAAGGGCTGCTGTCCCAGCTGTCTCAATCTAGAGTCTCCAATTACCCTTACCTTAATCTGCATGTCTTTGGACTGTGAGAGGAGGCCAGAGTACCTGGAGGAAACCCACACAGACCAAGAGAGAGTATTCAACATGCGGCTAAACACCGCACCACTGTGCCACCCGCAATGGGAATGTGTCTTTAGGCAGTTTTACAGGGTCTGTTTCTTTTGTTGAACATTGTTATGGTGAATACTATCCACTGCAGATTACCAATGGTAACCAGGCCCTTTTTTAGAAAGACACTATTACTGATTATGTTTTCAATGATTTGTCAATAACTTGAGCAGAAAATTAACATTCTCATCAGCTTTGGAAAAGAGCAGGAACAACTGTGATGGCTCACAACCTCATGGGATGTCACTGCCTCACAATCTAAATAGCAAGATACCAAATGGGATATGTACAAAATATATATCTTTTTTGTATGATTTAATTTGCTCATCGTGTGTTAACAGACCTTATGATACATGATTTCATAAAAAATATTATGTTGTTTGTAAACATGAGGCAAGATAAAATGAGTTGTCCATCAAAATAACAGACATTTTCTGGTTCACTTTTACCTGGAGGGGACACCACCCTGATTACGTTTTTTTAGGTTTAGGCAGATAAACGTATTGGTTAGGATTAAGAAAAATGAAGAAATCATAATTCTTACAGCCCCTTCAGGGTATGTTACTATAAGTATGGAGTATGGTCTCCTTTAATGCCCCGGACAACTTGATTTCAAATATTAAGTATTATATAATGTAATTGTCTTCACTAACTACACTAAAATCCAATCTAAAGTTTAGGAAAGAAAACATCCTAATAACTTTCTCAACCTACAAGAGGATAAGATGGAAATACTTAGTTGGACTCAAAGTTAGAACTGCTTAAAAACTTGGTGATTTGAATCTGTGGGTCAAAACAGAAGTAAAACTAGGTGTGATTTTAGACTCCAGCTTAAGTTTTATATGCCATATTATCAAAGTGATTCGAGGTGGAGTTCCTTCATCTTAGAAACATTGCAGAGGTACAACAACCCATGACCCAGCAAGTTCCTAAAATTTTAATTAATGCTTTTATTTCAAGTAGACCAGACAATTGCAATGCAATTTTTAATGGTGTTCCAGTGAGAGATTGGCTCTTAACAAATAAAGGTTATGGAAATATTACAAACAAACAAGCCACTTCATCAGGTCTGGGAGGGGTGAGATTTGGTACTGTTGGCCCCATAAAGAAACAACTTCACAACTGTCATTTGGTTTTGATTAGAATCTCACTAAACTGTGATTACTGCAAGTATTTTTTTAAATGAGCAACATACACATCAAACCAGTGAGAAGAGCACAGCTAGAAAATGATTAAATTTGAAACAATAAAAACTGTTCCAACTCTGGTAGAAAATGTTGCTCATAGTCAAAGGAAAATAAGTGATAAAGCACTTTAAGCCCAATAACGGTTTGACTTTGAGGATGTGGTTTAACTACGGCCCAACTTCAGGGACAGTTCCCTCCCAGAGGTTAGTGAGCATGTGCAGTCAGTAGAGAGCTCTCACATGAAGGACACCATCATCTCCGCGCACTAAAAATCAGTATGATAATCAGTATGTTAATTACTGCACAACACTACCCTGCAAAGTGCTGCATGAGACCATGAAGCTGTCCACTGACATATATCTGTTTACAGACTCTCCACGACTCTGGTATCGGAGTCCTGCTCGCCGCTTTGGCAGAGTGAGAGACAAGCAGCCAGGCAACCAGTCATCCAGCCAGTCAGCCAGTCAGCAGGGGGAGCACTGCCTCGCTCAGACACTGATTTATTGGACAATTTCACAGCAGTGTCCGCAGTAATGGGACAGGATAAATGGCTGACCCCTCAGTGACTGAACTGACTCCTGGGGAAGAGCAGAGTGGGAACTCTGTGTATGTGTGTTTTATTTCCCTCTACCTCAGTGTGTTTTTAGTGTGTTGTAGCCAGTTTATGTGTATATTTTATTTCTAAACCTCCCTTTTTTATCACACACACGCACACACGCACACATACACACACACACACACACACACACACACACACACACACACACACACACAAACACACACACACGCACTTATTCTATCTCCTCTTCACCCATACTCCACTGTCCTATTATGACTATATTACTCTGTGTGCATGTGTGTGTATGCATGTGCGAATAAGTCTTTACAGTGCACAGTAACTCTGTATGTATCATTACTCCTCCTCCCTCTCTCCCATCTCTTCTTTATCTTTTTCATCTTTCCTGTCTGTATGCTGTTTTGCCAATAGCCCTGCCTAAGAGATATCTTCTCTGTCTACACCAGTGCGCGTGTATATATGAGTGTGTTTGTGCGTGTGTGTACATTTTTATGTACAATGTTCTCCCCGTAGGAATGTGAGTGCATCGCTGTGTTCAATATGCAGGGTCACATTCACACCAAAGCAACAGTCAAACTTTTTTACAGCTTCCAACAACATTTGGATGTTGTAAAAAGAAACAAAAACGATCAGTGCCAGCGCATAGTGGATGGTCAACTCTTAACACTCAAGCTCCAGTGATAGATGCTTTTAAAAGCTGCAGCCAACGTTGTTTGGATCAAAGTCACTGACAGACAGTGTTCAGTGTCTGCAAAGGTTCACGAGCATGCATTTACATCCCCCACCTAAAAAAGCCCTATAAACTAAACATAAAATAAAATGCCACAAAGCATCACTACAGGATAGAAAAGCCTCATGTTGACCATTCAGACACAGCGTACATTTACTGCACTTAAAACCAGGTGCAGTGATATTTCTGCAGAGAATTCTACACCAGGATGTTAATCTAAAAACTAAAAAGCAGAACCGAATTAAAAGTCGAACTGTAAATATGTAAATTGAATAAGTATTTCACTCATCACTGTCACACATGTTGACCAGACTGATTATTATGACAACTTTGATTTGAGGTGATAAATCAGTGTAATTTGCTTGTTTATTGCTGCCACTTTACACTCAGCAAGAAAAGACTGTTGAAGTTATTTCCTAATGCAGCATGAACGTTTACCAAATGCATCTAATGATTCATGCAATATTACAACTGATCTCAGAACAGTAAAGTCTCAGTCGAGCTTTATGTCAGAGGACTTATATTCATGAATACAATATCACATTATATTACACCAGGAATTAAAGCTTCTTCTGTGGAAGTTGGACTGTTAGAAAACAATGGTGGGAAAGTTACATCAAATGTTACTTGGACCAGTCGCTGCTTGGAGAAACAAACAACCTCATATCATCTAAAATTCTGTTCTTACTTCTGTTTCTCACCAGGGTAGGTTTGCTGAGCACAAATTTCTTTTCATCAATACACTCTTCCACACTCACACTGCACATTTACACCTGGTAGCTGTAGCAGTCCTGGGGTTTCAGAGCTGTTCTCGAGGCACCAGAGAAGTGGGAATACCCCCAAAAATGGAAGGACGGAAGAAAGGAAGAAAGGAAAGAAGGAAGGAAAGAATGAAGGAAGAAGGGGAATATGAGGATAATAAGAGCTTCTGCAGTTATCACGAGTCTGTTTTCCATCACTAAAAGATGTAAAAGGGTAAAAAAAACACCTGATGTCTGCCCTGTCACGTCTCATGCTCTGACCTAAGGTCAAGTTATTTTTTTTCACAGGTTCATGTTTTCACTTCCTGTTTTATTTTGCACCCATTCTGTTCTCTGTTCTGCCCAGCCTCATGTCCAATCTTATTTATAACTCTCTCTGCTTCGAACTGACCCTTTGCAGTTCGTATATACAATAAACTATTTATTTCTATGATTCTACAATAATGAGTCACTGATGTCTTAGAATCCTTTGTGTTTCAGGTTAGTAAAATCTGTGTGAGTTTAACTCCATTCTATCTATCACTGTTTCTTATACTCCAACTCTTTGTCTCCTGTGCTCTAAGTAAATCTGTTGTCTGCTTTCTTACACTTTCTATCTTATATCCATTTGTATATATATCCCCCTGTCTCTGTTGAACTGGACAACCTCTGCTTTTCTGAGGAGATAATAGAACAAGCCACTTTTCAGAGCCACACTGAGGCAACCAGGTTAACACACACACACACACACACACACACACACACACACACACACACACACACACACACACACACACACACAAACTAATTTCCCTTCATCTTTTGTCCTACCAGCTAATCATTATGAAATCCCATTCTCGGTGGCTGTGATGCAACACATTGTGGGTGTGTTTGTGTGAGTTTGTGCAGATATGTGTGTGCCTGTGTTTGTATGCTCCCAGTGTGAATACGTGCATGCCAGCTTTGTATCTTTGCATGTCACAAGGTGGGCCCATTTCCTCAGCTGCCACATGGGACGCCTTAGCAACAGACAGGCTGTCACTACATTGCCCTGGAGACGCCTCCTATTTGACCACTCGGGGAGAAAAACCTCAAGACTTCAGCACTGACATTACGCTGAAAAAAACATGTGGTATTGGCGTGAAAAAGTGAACTCTGCTTGGTGAAAATGGATAATATGGTGATAGTGTGATCCTTCATGTATTACGTTACTCAACTGGAAATGTCTTCAAGAAATTATCAATTGATAATGCTATGGATTTCTGCCAAAGGCTAAAATTAACCTGCCATTAGAATGCATTGATTTTCAAGCTACAGAATTCATTTATTTATCCTTCTATAACACAGGGTTGTATAAAGAAATGTTCGTTGTTGTCCCTTTATGATTTTCAAAAAATGACAGTTAAAATATATAATAAACTTTACCTGTAGCACTATATAGCAAAAAGACAGGAAAAAAACAGCACATTACACAGCACAGGTAAAACACTCATAAATTAAATTAAAATAAAGTCAACAATTTTAAATGTTAATTCTTATTATTTCTGCCATATGGTTGCTCCAATACACTTCATGCAACGTACACTTGGCTGCATGTGTTTTTCTCAAGCAGTATTCCTGCATTGACAGTTTTATTCTGTTTGCATCTTCACCTTCATTGTGTGCAGGTCATTCCTCTGCAATCTTCTGTGTGCGTGAAGAGCATGTCCACGCATGGAGGCTCTTTTGATGCCATCCACTCACAGTGCAGCTCGTTGACTGGCTGAAGCATGAAGCCCCTCCTGGGGATGTCACCATTCATTCATTCAGGCACCGGAGGCAGCAATAAATGATCGTGGGTTGCGGGCAGGGATGAGGGAAAGAGGATGAAGAGATGAGAGTAGGGATGAGGTAAGGAGGATGAAGGGATGAGGGTAGGAGTGAGGGAAGGAGGATGAAGAGATGAGGGTACGGATGAGGGAAGGAGGATGAAGGGATGAGAGTAGGGATGAGGGAAGGAGGATGAAGAGATTAGAGTAGGGATGAGGTAAGGAGGATGAAGGGATGAGGGTAGGAGTGAGGGAAGGAGGATGAAGAGATGAGGGTATGGATGAGGGAAGGAGGATGAAGGGATGAGAGTAGGGATGAGGGAAGGAGGATGAAGGGATGAGGGTACGGATGAGGGAAGGAGGATGAAGGGATGAGGGTAGGAATGAGGGAAGGAGGATGAAGGGATGAGGGTAGGAATGAGGGAAGGAGGATGAAGGGATGAGGGTAGGGATGAGGTAAGGAGGATGAAGGGATGAGGGTATGGATGAGGTAAGGAGGATGAAGGGATGAGGGTAGGGATGAGGGAAGGAGGATGAAGGGATGAGGGTAGGGATGAGGGAAGGAGGATGAAGGGATGAGGGTAGGGATGAGGGAAGGAGGATGATGGGATGAGGGTATGGATGAGGTAAGGAGGATGAAGGGATGAGGGTACGGATGAGGTAAGGAGGATGAAGGGATGAGGGTACAGATGAGGTAAGGAGGATGAAGGGATGAGGGTACGGATGAGGTAAGGAGGATGAAGGGATGAGGGTAAGGATGAGGGAAGGAGGATGAAGGGATGAGGGTAGGGATGAGGGAAGGAGGATGATGAGATGAGGCTACGGATGAGGGAAGGGGGATGAAGAGATGAGGGTATGGATGAGGTAAGGAGGATTAAAGGATGAGGGTAGGAATGAGGGAAGGAGGATGAAGGGATGAGGGTAGGGTAGGAATGAGGGAAGGAGGATGAAGGGATTAGGGTAGGGATGAGGTAAGGAGGATGAAGGGATGAGGGTAGGGATGAGGGAAGGAGGATAAGGAGAAGAAGATGAGGAAAGGAGTATGAAAGGAAGGAGGAAGAAGAAATGTGGGTCGGGATGAAGGGAGGAGGATGAATAGATGAAGGAATGAGTTAAGGAGGATAAAGGGAAGCAGATGGATGAAGGGAAGCAGGTAGGGGTGAGGGAAGGAGGATGAAGGGATGAGCAGAGTTAGAGATGAGGGAGAAGGGTGAATGGATGAAGGGAAGACAAAGGATAGTAGACCTCATACTGACATTGTAATGATGTTGTAATGTACGTATTTTATTCTCATGCATGAGAAATTGCACATACAGACCAAGCCCATTAACCGAGATACACAATTTTTACATATACTGTAAATACACACACACACACACACACACACACACACACACACACAGACGGTTGGACTTGGCTAGTGCTCTGGGAGCTGATAGCAGCGTATCTGTTGTACTGTATTGGAGCCTGCAGAATAAACACAGTTATGGATAACCCTCTCTCTCATGCTTACTGTCCCTTTTAAACTATCTCACCCGCTCCCACACACACACACACACACACACACACACACACACACACACACACACACACACACACACACACACACACACACTCCCTTCATATACACTTCTCAGCTTTTAACTTCATTTATGTATCTCCATCCCTTGTTCTTCCCCATAACTCCTCTCATTCCCACACAAATCTATCCCTCCCTCCCACCCTAGTCCCTCTCATCCTCCTCTCCATTTTGCCCTATTGCTCTTCTCCCTCCCTCCATTTGTCCTCTCTCCTCTTCCCCCGTTCCTATTCTCTCTCGCAACTCACGTATTCCACTTCTCTGCCTCACTGCCTCTCTCTTTCTCCCTCCACTCATCCCTCTCCTCGTCTATCCCGCAATTCTCCCTCCTGCCTCCTGTCTTTCATCAAAGTCTCAGACACCCTAGGGTGCAGTCGGGTCTTAGTTCCTCTGTTACTAGGCGTATTCATACCTAGTTGGTTTAGTGCTGTTACAGACCTGGAGCATTTTCATCTTCATTTTAGACTGAGACACAATGTTCCACTGAACTATTGGTGGGCAGATGAAGTGCACTTCTGATATTTTGGTTGGATCAACATAAACAAGGTCACTTCAGAGTGAAAGTTGTTACTTTCCTTTTCTCTTCTTTTCTTTTGAATTCGGCACATTCGGTTACAATGGGAAAAGTGTGTTTTACCATTGTGTTACATTTAGGATAAATAATGAGTCACTGTAGGTGTGCATTAATATCTGGGCTCTTTTTGCTTGGGGGCAAATCCATTGAAACACACTGTTTTCACAACTTGAATAGAATCAGCTGCAACAAGTTTGTTTAGGTTTAGGTTTACAGATGATTGGATTGAACCTAATTGTCCTTTTAGAGTGAATGTTTCTGTGTTTCAGTCAGTGTTGGTGAGAATCTGCTATTGTCTACTTGTTGCTGCACTGCTAGATAAGTACTTCAGTGCCTTTAATTCAGCAGCTTAGCTCAGGAACAAATGTGAAACAACATCAAAGTCAGAAAGGTATTAAAAATGTTCCACCTGTGGGTTTACATCTGATGTGCCATCAAATTCTACAATATACCAATTAGCTCACTAAAGCTAAGTTATCTAGGCCGTCTATAGCATGAACGATGACCAGTAGCAGCAAACACACTTTTGCAACAGAAATGTTGAATGAAGTAGAGGATTCTCGCCTCTGCTGCAGTTTGAAAGGTGGGAGTGAGAGAGACAGCTGAGAGGCAGGAGAGGATGGGGAAGAATCTGAATGGTAGATGATGTGGTGGTTTATGGGTTTAGTTTCCACATAGAATTAAAAAGGTCCGCAGCTTTCAAGATTCCAACTTGAGAGCGGTCGCTGGTGGCAAGGGGCTGCAAACATTTTCAGATATATACAAACAAAACCACATAAGCTCCTTTTAGACGTGGACTGAACCCTGGAGATCCTCCAGACATTCTCCGGAGGGGCTGTATGGGAGAACTCAAATGTTCGTATGAGAGCCTCAGGACTTTCTGTGGAGTTTCTCCAGCCAGTCCCCTGGTAAAAATTCTGTTTAGCTGTATCTCAAGATGAAATAGCGTAGCCATAAACGTAGAAGATGTCCAGAGAGCTTTTGGAGATATTCGCAGACATTGGTGTTGGTATGCTGTAAAAGAAAAACATGTTAGCGGAATTAATACATTACATTCTGCCTCTGCACCGCCCCTCACCTGAGCACTCCGGAGATTTCTGTGTTGTTGAGAACGCCTCTGAGTGGAGAATCTCCTTCTGCTTTGTTCATGTGTGATAGGGAAACTCTGGGGGCGGATGAGAGGAGGAAAACGGCTATAGAAACTGGCCTGAAATGGTTGACATAAGCATTGGCCCTGAAAGGTGCAATACAGTTTGAAACACTGAGAGCCATGACCCCCTAAATTTGGCAATGAATGGGATATTAAAACCAGCATTAATGTATTTCATCAAAGAACAGTCATTTAATACATTTTCTAGCTCAAATAACACATTTGAGTGTGCAGTATCTCTTTAAAGACACCGAGTTGAATTAACTCCAACAGCTTTGAAAAACAAAGGGGATTAATTTGAATAATTAGCTTTCCTAACTTGTTTTTTAATGCAGGATAATTGTCAGGATTCTAGTGTTTAACTAAGGCAGATATAATAAAGTGGACACAAGCACCACTCCAAATGAATGCTAATGTTTCTCCGTGACTGCTGGATGTGTAAATAAGCAAAAGTTTTTTTGTCTTATTAATTTGAAACATGATCAAATGTCATTGATGTCTTCACAGCATGTCTCTGCTTCCCCAATTTGCCAAAACAATCTTTTACTCTTTTGTCCAAAAGCTATTTTCTCATGTTTGATACATGTTCTGCTTGTAGATTTGATGTAACATTAAAGCTTTGTGATTCCTTCTCTTTCATTGGGAACACAGTGCATTGTTCTTCTTAATATTTTGTCATAATTTAGTGTTTTATTTTATTTTTATTTTCTTTCTTTGTTTTAGTGTCTGGGTCAAAGAATTACAGCAAACATGAGGATTTTCAAACACCAGATGTCCTGCAATAAGCTCCTGTGGACAATTTGGCCAAATTTCTGGAACCACTGATAAACGACTTGCCTGGTGTCTGATTCAGTGTAAACACACTGTAGATTTAAAGCTACAACATGTAAGAATTGCTCCTGGGTACACTTGTGGTCTCCCTACAGGCGGGAGGTGGAATTCACGTATTTATCACTGTTATAAATAAAAGTCTCAGTTTGGGCCTCTCCATGGACCTTGTATTTTTGTAAAAGCGGACGAAAAGGAACCAGCAAACTCTGAAGCCAAAGAACTGTGTCAATTTATATAACCATTAGAATGAAAAACTTCAGAGGGGTGATGCATACCTTGCATGCATATTGTGTATGCTAATACACTATAAATATAATAATTTTGTCCGTTTTTACCATTGTCTGCAGGCAGGATTCAGAATGCATGTTTCATCACCCTTGCTGCCTCATGACCTTGCTGTCCCACGACCGATCAGCTCCAAACGTTTTTAACCAGAGCCTCTAGATAATTAACCAGGTTAACATCTGTCCTGCATCCTTTTGTCTCTTGTAGCTCTCGCCAATGAGAGAAAGTTGGTCTGATATTCTCTCTTGTCCTGTTTCTTTCTCTTTCTTTCTCTTCTCCTTTTCTTCAATTCCTCCTACAGTGACCCTTTCAGTTTCATTGCTGGCTCTGCCATGTTGTACATGCTGAGAATACTGATATAGCATTTTTTATAGCTAGCTGCTAACTTGTGTTTAGTTGTACGTGTTCCTGTGCACTGCAGTTACAAGGTGCAATACCAGGCATTCAGGGAGTGTTGTGGCAATGACAGAAACACCAGTCTCCCTTTTATAAGTTTGTGGTCCATCAGAATGATTTTGAAGCCGTTATGTTAAAGTGAAAAATCTACTTTGTGTTGCTTTAAGAGACTGTCCTCTTAAAGAAAATGACCCCTTAGATCACCTGTGCAGTAGCTTATAATGAAATGTATCAATGGGTCATAATAAGGACGGAATCAGTCACACTGTAAAAATCAACATGGCCCTTTAGTTTGTAGAACTAGATGAAAGTCAGAGCGTCTAACCTGCTGTACCTGCAACATCCTTGGGCCTCTCTGGCCGAGACACACTGACACCCACCCTACCCCCACCCAAATGACCTCAGCCCTAAATCACTGACACACTCGATGGCTACTACTGCTACTACTGCTCACAAGAAGGAGCAGACAGCCAGAGAATATACACCCACATATACAACATGTATCTGCAAAAACACTGTAGTTTATAGAAATGCTTTGAACAGAGATGAATTAAGACACCTTCAGGCTGTTATGGACTTTACATGTGGCTCATATAGCCTTGGTCTGGAAAGTGATAGGGTGATAGAGTGTGTGGGTGCGTTAGATGACTTTTCCAGATGTTGTGTGGTTTCCTTTCGAATGGGCTTTAATAAGAGCCAGCAGTGCAGGGGAGCAGTAGCAGGGTTACACAATACTTCTGCTGTTTACATTATATAGACACACACACACACACACACACACACACACACACACACACACACACACACACACACACACACACACACACACACACACACACACACTCACTCTTCTTTTTCTCTGATATTCACATTACACTGGTCATACATATTCACAAGCACACTTGAGTGCAATCACACATGTGAGCCATTTCACATGCATACACACATGCTCATATACACACAGTCCAGACTGTATATCCTTATAAACAGAGCTGGGTCTGACTGATGGACTGACTTTCAAATATAGGTATGTAGAGATCTGATTCCCCTCACATACACACACACACACACACACACACACACACACACACACACACACACACACACACACACACACACACACACACACACACACACACACACACACACACACACACACGCACGCACACACAAAAACAAACACACCCAAGCATCAGAGCTGCGAGCATGGTCTTTGCTGCATAGTGATGTCTTGGCTTGCTGTTTGCTCTAAGCATCACTGATGGGTCTGGAGGAGCGGGTCTAGACCATAACACACACCATATGTCTCCTGGAAACCACAGAGAACAAAACAAAGTCATCAGCAGGCAACCAGCAGCAAGCAGACCAAACACTTTCACTCCCAAATGACCTCAGATTCTTTCTAGCTGTGGCTGTATTGAGAAAGATTCTTAAACATTTTCGGCTCCGGACTGAAATGAGAAATTTATTCTGGCAATGAAGTCCAGGCTCATACAGCCACATTATCGAGACCTTAAGGAAGTATGTCTGGTATTGCTTATTTATCAAGCTCTGTGGTTGCATTGTCAAAATGGCAGTTTGGTCAGTGTGGTCTCAGGTCAGATAACTATGATGTTGTCTTTGGAATAAATATTCACAGTTGAATCGATCAAAACTTCACTGTGTCCCAAAACATCCATATTCTCACTGTGCATGGCAGTCAAGCTCAGCACCAGTTGGATTACACAAAGGCCTCAGTTATACTCTTGTGGATGCAAACATGGACAGAAGAGTACAGAAGGGTGAACACCCCAGGTGCATAGTTGTTCTTACATTTCTCTCCAGTCCACTTGGAATCCTTGTCCTTATTGGAGAGTTAATGGATTTTCACACTGTCACTCTCTAACTATGAAATATATATCACCTGGACCCGAGAGGTCACTCACACACACACGTGCATGCAGCAAGTATAACACTCTGCAGCTGAGTTAGTTGAAAGAGATAAGACTCATATTTCATATTACCACCACATCAGTCTGAAGGTAGTTTATTGGACTTCTAAATTTTTGATTCACTGTTCACATTCTCTTGTTTCTTTTTTCTTGTTCTGAACTGTCCTGCATGCGTCTACAAGACTGCTTTGCCCATTTAGAAGTTTAACGATGACTAAATTCATTATTCATTTTGTTGTCAGAGCTTTGATGACCCATAGCTGGGTTTCTGTGTGACCT
Organism: Hippoglossus stenolepis; assembly: GCF_022539355.2. Taxonomy (NCBI): domain Eukaryota; kingdom Metazoa; phylum Chordata; class Actinopteri; order Pleuronectiformes; family Pleuronectidae; genus Hippoglossus; species Hippoglossus stenolepis. The sequence goes on along the minus strand of NC_061486.1, from coordinate 26,833,601 downwards.
AGGGAAATTATTCAGGCATGATCCATTCTTTTATTCCAGTATTTAGCTTCTTAAAGGTTACCTGTAATACTTAAAGCCATTATAATTGATATTTATATAATAACCATATTGACATTGACAAAGTGAAATGGGTGGAGCAAACAAAAGCAGAACCAGACTCAGGGTAGGTGCTACTTATACTATCAAGTTCTACAAAATCTATCTGAAGCTTCAATTCACAGTCATCAGCAACATTAATCATAACCACATATCTGATCAATGACTTGACAACATGTGAAAAGCAGATATTTGACCTCATGTATTCATGAGAAGACTGTGCTTCAGGTGCTCGCTGAGCCCACAGGTGGCTCCAGGCAGAACTGAGTTTAGCACAACAACCAGGAGCACTGCCAGCTGTTTCATCATACACACATCATGTGAACAAGCCAGTCTTCTGACCAGGAGAAGACAGATTTAATATCTGAAAAGGTAAAAACTCAAAGAGTGAAACTCTCCATGGAGCTGAATAAGCACTCTTTGATGAAGCTTTTAATTCTTGTTACTCTCATAGTGGATTTAAATTATTAAAAACAATAGGTTCTAATGTGTTGATTTGAACAACACTCATTGTGGCTCCTACTTCTGGCAGACTCTAACTTAAGGTGCTAAATCTTTAAAACCAATTGAATGGGTTTGCTTCTGTATTGTACTGTTGTCTCTAGGCAAGAGATGTGAGTGAAAGCTGTTCTCGCTCCAACAAAGCATTACTTAAAGGGCCTTGGGTCAGAAGTTTGGAATCAAGCAAACACAGTCGAGGATGAGGTTGTGGCGTAAATGAGCAATGAACAGAACATTTTATTAATGTTATTTATGCTAGCACATTTCCAGGCCTTGCACGAGGACGTTTAGGGATGTCTAGATATAATTCTACATAACAGAGGTTGCCCTGTAACAAAATTTGCACACTGACAGATTGTGACTTTCTTATGTATGTCCATGCACTGAGGCTCCAGCCAGGGCATAACTTAATGAGTCACAGTGGGTATACAAGATCATAGATTCAGATTAGCATATGTTTGGATTTCAACAGCTTTATCACTGATAAAGAAAAAGTATGATATGTAAGAATTAATCACATTTGATAAGCTTTTGTATAAAATTGTTCCTGGTACACACTGAAATTTAAAGTGGAGATGCATACAGGTAACCTGCACTCACATTGAGATATTGTGGCATAAGTTATGCTAATAATGAATGTGCATTGATCAAGTAATGGTATTCATCGAGTTAAAATGAGCAATTCATGATAAGTATCTGCCCTTAAGAGAGTTTGGTGAGTTGGAAAATTGTACAAGCAAATGTGTCCAATGACAGTCAGGCTAATGTCTTCTTGCATGAGGCTCATTGTTTTATTGAGCCAAACGAATAACATGTCACATCAGAGCCAAAGTCAAACATCATGAGTCCAGATGATTGAGGTGTGTTTGTTTCTTTAGTCAGACCCGTAAACTGCTACAACAGCAAATGTGTCACCTGCATGAGGATGGAATAAATCAAACGCTCCTCAAGTATTCAAAATATATTCAACTGTTCTTCTGGCTTGATCTGCCAAGCCATTAAATCCTAGCTGAGTCATTCTGCTGTGTTTTAATTAATGAGGCCACTTTGGAGATTTATTCTTGGGACCAATTACACCAACTATGACTCTATGGTAAAATCAATCAGTGCTGCTTATATGACATCATAAGTGACCAAGCAAATCTCCTGGATGGCATAATGGCAACACTGAGTAGTAATTCTTATTCAGAATAGAACTTACTCTGGTTGAGGTAATCAGAAAATGCTGTTTACATGATGTGTCTTATTGCGACTATTGTCTTGGGTTAGCCATTTAAAATACAAGTAGCATAGGTGCTCAATTTCCATATTTACTAATGTAGTAGTCACTAAAAGATGGACATCCCAGTCCAATTTATCTTTGTATGGTTACTATTTCTCAAAATCTCAAGGATAAAACAAGTGAGTCTAAAAGAACATGACTTTTTGAAATCATTCTTTGGACAATGGGCCAATATGTACTTAGTATGGACTTATTATTGCAAAAGAAGAGTGTTAACAGTGAGGGGTTTCTCTCCCATAACAGGCAAAATGTGTCCTTTAATGCAGGCCAATTTCAATACATAGGGGAAAAATGCAGGGTTCATAAATCTAAATAATCTAAACAAGGAGAAACACTAGGAAAACCAAAACAGCTGGAACACACAACTGATAAGATCGAATGAAGGACGAACAAGACAAACCAGGGAAACAAGGAACTGACAAAGACAAAGGGAAGCACAGAGATTTATATACACCAGGGAAGCAGGGAGGATTTAACACAGGTGAAACACATAAGAAACAGCTGCAGACAGGAAATAAAGCCACACATAAATAAAGGAAAAGGAGAACTCAGAAAAAACAAGCAAACAGAACACAAATCTAAACACAAGAAAACCGAGGTAAAAGTCCATCAAACAGAAAAATCTGGTCCAAAAACAGTCCTTTTCAATAATTTAAAGTTCCAGGGACCAGATCATGACACAGAAGTTGACCTTAAAGACCAACACGATGATGGGTGCTCTGATGGGTGCATGTGCATTGGCTTTTCAAACCTAGTGGGGGCTGGACAGGAAAACAATGGCCTTAATCTGAAACTGGCAAAAACCCTTAGATGGTACTTTGCAGCAGGTTTAAGATAAAGAGATAAACAAAGGATAAACAGTCTTGTTAAAGAACATTGATTAGCTTCAAAACATCAGCAGTAACTGCACCGATCTTGACAGAGTGAACACAAAGCCTTAATGATTTGAGCTGTGTGTTAATGATGAATGTCATATCTAATGCAGATATGAATTTATCCTGGAGAAACATAATTAGAAAACTAGAATCATGTAGAAACTCCAGCCTCCGCATTTGGATCAAATCTCTTATCACTTCAGTTACTTCACATATCCATTCTCCTCTCTAACTTTAACAACATTCAGTTAATGAGTCAATTTAACCTGAGCTCATATCAATCCACATATTCAGTGTGGATGCAGTTAAGAACTAAATGTTTACTTCTTGCACTTGATTTGAGGCTAAAATGAGGGTAAGGATTACCAATGAGCTGAATTATGGGGGAGACAGTGAATGTCAGGGAGTGATGACTTTCCTCACTGTCCTCCAGGCTGTTTTCTCAGTGACTAAACCCAGATATGTTTTAAGCATATTAGACGTTTGCATGCAAGAAATAAATAGAATATTTTTAGAGTAAAAGTCAAAACGTTATAGCCTAATTGACAGTCGCACAGTTTTAACTCCACACAGCCCACACACTGTGACGGAACCAAAAGCCAAACCGACTGATCATCATATGTGAATAAACCTGCCTCTCAATTTCCAAATGTAACCTTCAGGGAGAATAAGACACTTTGAATTAGCCTGATGACTCTACATTTTTACAACATTCAACATGCTTTTCAAAGAGCTTCATAAAACACAGAGGTTTTAGAATATTTACAATCTTCGACCTGAATTTCAGTCAAGAGAATCTATTGAAGTACTTTCCAGACTGTCAAATGACATCATCAAAATCTATACAAATTACATACAGACAGTGAATTGGTAGGAGGTCAGTTTGTGTAAAAGTATGAAGGAGTGTCTGCATATTTGTGCATCTAATTATGTATCTGTAAAAAAAATCAAGTCTGTATGGCCCAGATAGAAACCCTATTAATTCACTGCTCTGTTAGTCTATGCAAACATTAGTGCGTACATGGTCTGACACTTGCATTGGACAGTCGTGGCTCTGCTGGTTTGGACGCTCCTCACATGAAACCAAGCATGTGCCAAAGATTCAGCAGGCAACGCTCTAGTCTTTATTGTAATTGTAATGAAATGCTGCTGCAGTCGCATATTACTGAGGTATGGATTATTCATAATACAGGCCTGGAAACTCAAATGGGAGTGGAAAAAATATGGACTGTTCCAGAACTGAACTTCAGTGAGAGGGATGAGTGGGCAACCGCTGTGATATTCAATTAATCAGTGAAGTTAATTTAAAAAGCATCAAATGCCCAAACTTTGCCGGTTCCGTGTTCTCAAATATGAAGATTTGCAGCTTTTTTTCTGGTTGATATCATCGTACCGAGAGAATCTTTCTCTATTGGACAGTTTGTCAAATGAAATAGGTGCGCACTTATGAGGTTGGTATTTTTCACCCGAAATCCTTCTAGACGATTAAATAAAAAAATGTATAAATAAATAAAATGAAAAATTCGTTTTTTGGCTCGCCCAATGATTTAAAGAGCTCTGATGGACAATATTTCTGTATTGACCACCTCTCAGTTTTTCTCTCCTGCAATTGGGAAAGGCTGGCAGCGTAACCCCATCAGGTAATGTTGGTCAAATGAACTTTAGTGTTGCAAGACAATTCATTTGAACATAGCCAGGTTAACAGAGCAGCCCGGTCATCCAATTACACAGGTTGTCCTGCACAAAAGTCATGTGCCATATCCATGGCAGGTAAGTCCAAAAAGTCAAAGATGGTTTCTATCATTTTAGTTAGTTCCTATCTGACTGATATTCAAGCGCTCATTTTCCCAACAAGTTTGGTTTAAGTTAGTTATTTGATGCTGTAAGAAAAAAAAAATGGTGGAAATGTCATCCACGTTTGATAAGCCCTAACTTATCCTCTCTAACCTTAGAGCTTCACTTATGTGATGTTTTGGTGCGAGAGCTGTGATTGGGTACCATTTCAGCTAGTGGCATTAAGTCAGAAATTGTTGGAGATGATTGGATACAAACGTGGGTATGTCTCTCCGCAAAGTACACAGATCTTTGATTGGCTAAATAAATTGCCATTGGGGAGTCAGTCAATGTGTAGCCATAGCCCTGTTTCTCTCATCCTTTATTCCCTCTTCTTCCTCTTCCCTTCTCTTAAAACACTGCCACAGAAGCTGAGCCAAAACGAATCGTTTTTTATTCATGCTTTCAGCAGCCCAGCAAAAAGTATTGGATTCTATTAAGATGGAGGAAGGGGCACAGTTTAAAAACAGCATTATCCTTCCAACAACCTTCAATCAATTAGATTCACCATCTAAAAAACCCACTACTAATGGGCACTAAAGAGCTCAGGCACGTACGCACATATACACACATAAATTATCACTATTTTGTCTGTAAGTCTGTACGTAGCGATGGGCCAACTACCTCCACATCAACACTTGGAAACACACACACTTGTGAAAGAGGACAGATGCAGGCATTTGGAGGGTAATCTGTGTTGCACACTGGGAACTAGCTTGTCTGCTGGTGTCACACACACACACACACACACACACACACACACACACACACACACACACACACACACACACACACACACACACACGCACACACAACAGCGAACCTCATCGGACAGAGCAGCCAGCAGCAAATGGGAAGAGATGCTCTGGGAGTTATAGTCAAACACTCCCATTGGCTGAGCGACCAAAACAAACTCCAAACCAGAGCAGATAGTTAGAAGTTGCTCTGAGTAAACAGCTCTTATGGTTTTGGACAGTTGGCAGAATGGAACACACTGAGTGCTGTCAGTGAACAGAAAGGCTCGCAGCACTTTCTGTGAAATGTAAGAGCATGAAAGCTGCTGGAACATTCTCAGAAGCATAAATAAAGAATTTGATGCCAACAGCAATGCCCGAAAGGTCTCATCTTGAGGAGAAAAGTGATCATTTTCTCTTTTTTACCTGTGTTTTGTACTAGAGTTCAATATGACTGATGTTTTGTGCTGACGGTTCACTACATTTCTTGACTCATGCCTTCGCCTCAGACCACATTCTGTGTCTTCATGAGGCCCCTCACCTCTTCTTCTTCATCTTCCAGCGAAAGCATCCCCGATTTTTCTCCTCACACACTCTCTCACTATGTTTTCCTGACAGATTGAAACTCTCTCTCTCTCTCTCTCTCTCTCTCTCTCTCTCTCTCTCTCTCTCTCTCTCTCTCTCTCTCTCTCTCTCTCCTTCATACTTTAGATGGACTGTAAAGTTTCCTGAGCTATAAATCTATTAATATTCACTTTGGAGTCCAAAGACAATAAATCGCATCCATAAAAGCACTACTTTCCATAAAAGCACTCCCCCACCCCCACCACAAACACACACACACACACATATATATATATATATACTGTATGTAGACATACAACTGACATACAGTGTTACACACACATGCACGCATACAAATCAAGCATTTTATTACCCGCCTGTGTATGTGAATTTAGCCTCCGTCTGTTCACATGATCTTCTTTCAAAAGCGAACTGAAGACAAATCTTGTAGTAATGTTAAAAGTACAACATTAACCGATCTATTGCCTTTTTACTTGTTTTTGTCATGTGTGTTTTTGGCCTGTTTTCTTTGAACACACTCAGTCCACACCTGCTGGATGAAATGTGCACAGGCTTCTAGTGCATAGAGATGAAGTCTGGTGAGGTGTTTTTTCAGCCCATAGCGTGAGATGGACTTTAGACTTCCTTCAGGCAAAGACAGAGATGGGCTTTGATCTATAGGTGAGAGACCATGGGCTCCATGGAGTGATGGCACAACCACCAGACGCAGAGAAGTGCAGTGGTCAGAGTCTTGAACAGAGTAGTGTCGGAGAACCTGTCGATGTGGAACATCAGGCAGCAAGAACCTGGATTAGCATCTGCAGTGCCTCTCTAATGAGGCAGACCCTGGCATCTTTTGACCACATTCCACATCGCACTTATTAGTTTCTACACATTTTCCTTTTACTATAATTTACCATTTATTTTGTAACATTGCATCACTTACGATCATGGGTTTGTTTGTGTTGGCAAAATGTTACAGTTCATATCAAAGTACTGAGTATATTAAAGTAAAGACATAACCACGAGTTAGTTAGTTACCTTTTATTATGTTGCAGGTTAAAACATTTGTTTGAAGGGGTTTCCTTTTCTTGAGGAAAGTTTGTTATGTGATTTTCCGACAGTATTAGTTGTGTTTCAATTTAGTGATTTGGTGATATAAGGTCAGAAGATTGTGTTAGCGGGGGGAATTCTGTGTGTGGTTACCTGCTCTTGATGGTTCAGGTGGAAGGTGTGAATTGAGCCTCTTCTCCCTCAGTCTTCAGGTGGTATCCAGTTGGTTGAATCAAACAGCTGCTGTGATGTATTCCTGCATTGCTTTATATGCTCTGCGTGATTTATTGTTATGTGGCCGAGTTAAGAAAGTCAGTGCTATCTCTAAACCCCACAGGGTCTATAAAAATTACTTCCCACTTGACATTACATCCCGTATCAGAGAACTGCACTGCTGTAAAGTCGGTGGATGGTTGACAATCCTGCTGAAACAAATCAATAATGTAATCACACCCGCTGCTGTTGCAGTGTAAAAGTCTCTTTATTAGGCTGCGGTGAGAATCAGGCCATTTACTGAGTCCTTTTAGGCTGACAGCTGCTCTGATACAGCAAAACCACCACCGCCCAAATATACAAATACAGTCCCGTCTGATATGAGTGCAGCTCTGCAGTACCTGGCTTTTGGGGTTTTTTGTAATCATATTCATCATTATACTGTATGTACCACTAAACTATGATTGTTTGACTCTTTGTGTTTCATGTATGATTTGCTCTTTCATTTTGTTTGGGTCACTGCATGTGTTTGTTTGTATGTGGGGGGCTCGTTTTGCTATACATTTAGGGTATACAAACCAGGGGCCTTGGTGGGTGTGTGCATCTGTCAAGGTGGCAGATGATGCAGGAAACCTGGGGTTGTGCCTCCCTGTCACAGACCTGCAATTTGTTTTTCTATTAACCCCGACCACCATCTTCCACTGGCCTTATATACAATATAATTACCATGCACACAAATCGTTGGGGAAATAGAAAAATAGCTAAATACATCGAAGGTAAACATTAAAGGTCGTGATTGATTTATGTTTGAAATTTGACAGAGACTCTTTGTCTCAACTCCCACAAATCAACACTAGTTTCTTATCTATGACCATGATGCTTATCCAGCATTGACCAAGTAGTTTCAGTAAATATATCAACGCTTTTTATGAACAATGAATCACGTGAATACTGGTATGTGTAACGTGTCACTTGTAAGGGCCGTGTTGAAGAAAAAAAGTTCTAAGATTTCCTGAATGAGGAATGTGGAGCATCTTGTTTGGTTAAGCTTTTTGTTTCATGTAAACATCAGCACAATATTATCATAACTGTTTAATAACCATGTTTATTATGAAAAACCACATCGACATGAAGGATTTTGTCTCTTTTGTGGAGAAGGAATATTCTCCACTTTATTCTTGTAAAATTGCTACATTTTTCTCATCATGTTACAACTTTACTCACGGAATACAACGATTTTCTTCTCAATTCCTACTTGATTTTCATAATATGACTTTACTCTCTAAATCGGAGGGTTTTTTTCTTCCACATGGCAGTCACAGAGAATAATGTCATGCAGCTTTGCCTTCAGCTGTGCACATGAGCCACCGTCAGACTTCTGTGTCCTCACATCGGCTCCTCCAGACTGTCTGACGACTTTATGTTAGGGGCGGAGACAATCAGCTGAAAGTCCGAAGGCTCTCACTCCAACATTTGCGTTCACACATACACGCCCTCTGGAAAAAACTGCGGAGGCTTGTTTTGGTTTTACAGGACACGGACTTCACCGTCTCATCTTCACTTTCAGCCACAGCAGGCTGATGTTTTCAGAGCGTATGTGTTCTGCCGCTGGGCGTGGCTGACCTACTTCAGGCTGTCCCTCCAAATCGTTTACTGACCTGCCGCTCATCGTCACTGATTGCCATCACCTCCACTGCAGTTTAAAAGTCTAGTCCTCCTTTCCAGTTGTCACCAGATCATTGTTGAGTCCTCGGTGCAGTCTTTGTTTTCTACTGTTCCACTGTGCTTTACACCGACCACACTAACTGTTCCTGTGAAGCCACGTCCAGCCTGGTTGTCCTGTTTTTCTGCACTCACCTGGATTTCAGTAATTGTGAAGCAAAGACTTCCACAGACTCATTCCCTTCTCTACTGTGATCATCTCCAGTGTCTGCTAGCTCCCTGGATCACCTGACCCCTGGATACGTTTTTGGACTTTTTCTATCCCTATCTCCAGACATTACTTTATCTAGTGTTGCCAAATACTTGACAAAACACGCTCAGCACCTCATAACGTACAAATTAAGTGACTAGCTGTTGAACATAGTGTTGACCTAGTAGCTATGAAGGAGCTTCCTCACGAATTGGTGAGACCAAAACAGAACTAAAAGGAGAGTGAATGTCTAACCTTCTTTATACAGTTGGACACAGACACAACTTCAAATGTTTGTGAATGTTGAACTTTATCTGCTGGATGTGCAACTGTTTGATAGAAGGTTACAATGTTGATTTAAAAGTTTAGAATATATCAGTGATAAAGTGGATAAAAAATACAATAAACGCAGGTTTAACAACAAAAGCATTGCTATCCAAATCTTAACCATAGATATCAGTGTACAATATTGTATTGTCATTTGTAATCTGCGAAAGTTGAAAATTACCAATTTGTTGTTTTCCTGTTAGGAAGAAGAAAAGCAGAGGAAAGCTGTTCAGCAGGTAAAAACTAAAAAAAGGTTGGTCAGCACAAATAAAGCGAGAAAGTGCCAAAAACACAAATGTGATCACATGCGCGCAGAGAAATGAAAAGGTCAGAAGTAAAATAAGCAATAGAAATCTGGAGGAAAAGGTCAAAATGATACAGAAGACATGGAAACATAGGCAATGGGTAACCACAAGAATCCCACACTATGAAGTGATGCTATGTATGAATGTGTATGTGTGTGTTTCTTGTCTTAATGATACCGTGGCTCAGTGGAGTGAAGAGGCCGACTCCTCCACCAATGTCTACATATCAAACACAGGGACAGAAAGGATGAAGAAGAGGATGGACAGAGATGAAGAGAAATGGAGAGGGGGGCAAAGGAAAGTAAAGGAGAAGGAAAAGAGAAGAGGAGAAACGGTAAAGGGTACAGAAGCAAGAGAAACAGTTAAAGAAGAGAAGGACAAGGATGGTGGGATAAGATAGAGATATGGAAAGAGGAGAAGTGGAGATGGGGTCACTGACACTTTTTCTAGCTTCTCTAGTGAATAAACAGTCTCGAGGTCAGTGAACAAAACAGTTCTCATAAGCTTTTCAGACATGACCTGCAGATCAAGTCTGGACCCAATTCTCCAGACTTGATCTGCAGTTTGTCTCTCACACACGCACAACACAGCGGGAGGTTCTCTGCACAGACGTGTTCACAACAGCAACAAATCCTCCATGTTATTTGGGCGAGCATTAAATCCGCTGTGGAGATCACGTGATCTGGTTTACAACACACAGACACCATCGTCGGCTCTTATCACCACAAACTCTCTTGACGTCTTCTTCGGTGTCTTCTATGTGTGTGGCTCCACTTTCTTATAGTTTTTTTCATTTTGCGTCTGTCACTTGTTAGAAGCATCATCAACCCCCCCACTCGATCGCTGTGAATCCAGCGGGGGATCCCCTGCTGTGTTCACACATCAGATTCTGTGGACTTACTGTGGACTTTATACTGGGGGGGCCAGACGGAGAAAGTCTGCAGATAATCTCGAGGCTCTCACGCAGACATTGGCGTTCACACATACACCTCCTCTGGAGAATCTCCGAAGTTCAGTGCATGTCTGAAAGCAGCTATATCGAACAACTTCTGTCCTTTGGGCAACACTGCTGCGCTGATCTGCTGCATCTCACTGTTGTTCACACAGGGAGCATGTCTGCTGAGGAGCTGCCTCATGACATCTCTGGGATGACTACTGTATTTCCTCGAGTAAAAGTCGGGCTATGTATTCAACTAAATGCCAGGACTCTATGGTATGAAGCCGTGCATCTTCCTGTCCTGCAATAACCATAAAAATCTGATGAAGCAAATTAAGGAATTCAGTCACCAGAAACGCTAGAGTGCATTTACTTTGAAACAGGTACAGGAAGTGTTGAGTCTATTTTCTTGAAACTAAGCGAGAACCCCAGTTTCTAGAAAAGCAGTGTGGCTCACACACGAGAGTCGTCTCATGAGGGCAATCTGGCCTCTTAAGGGCTGCTGCGTGTTTGTCATTTGATAACTTCTGTACATGATGTGTGTCTCATATCAAACACAAAGGAATTGTCAGGGTCTTGTGAAGTAATTCTTGTTGGTGAATGTGAGACATTCAGGTCACACATTTGCATCTTCACAACATGGCTCATCGTTTTGTTGCTTCCACTATGATTGGCGAAACTCACAGGATGTTTCGCAGAAAAGGTTCAGCTATTGGATAAAAGTACAAGATTGTGTGTGTATAATTAACCAATTAAAAAATGCTGATGCAGTATCATCTGATCAATAATCAGTTAGTTTATCAATAACCTTACCAACTTTTTGAACCTGATGCAGCTGTTAGAGACGTCTATAAAGTCAGTTGTTTGTCTGTTGGCTGTTTTTCTCATGATTCTCATGACTTGAATTCCCTTTCACCTCTGTGACCACATGTCCCTCAACGAATACACTGTACAAAAAGAACTTTGTCCATTTGGCAAAATGAAAGTTATAAAGCTACTGTCTCATTAATATTCAGTTGATTAAATTAAAGTTGCCGTAGAGGCCACGTCAAGAAACGTCTCAGGGACAAACTTGAAAAACTTTGCTTTTCCCAAAAATGTATGAAAAAAATGATGTGTGAAATATTGACCATGGAATAAAAAACATCCTTCTTTTTTATAACTACAGGACATATTTGAGCATATAATTTACCATTGGAGACGGATGAAGTTGGGAGAAGAAGACAGGAAGAGGGGACTGAGGGTGGGCCATAAACTAAAGATCACTTTCATCAAACAAAAAAAGGACTTAACAACGTCATAAAGACAAGCCACATTAAATCATGCTCATTCATTCTCTCCCCACACTCTGTCAAACAACTTCCCCATCTGATTTGCTTCCCTTAATCTTCTCTCTCTCGTTTCAACATGTCTCACAGCTCGTCCAAACTTCACTGCTGTCTCTCTTTCACATCCCTCTGTTTCTTTCAAAACCATCGTTCCTCCGTCTCCTCCTCTCTCTCACCATGCAGCTCTGTCCGTCCATTCTCTCACCTGCTCTCTTTCTCGTTTCCCTCTCTTGTGTTTTTTATTAGAGGAGAGGATATGAGTCAAGGGTGATTCCTTGATTGCTCCAGCACATGTGAGTGGCCTATAAATCTATCATCATGTGTCTCTCCCTGCACACAAACACACACACACACACACACACACACACACACACACACACACACACACACACACACACACACACACTGTGGTAATAACATATGCCCAAAGGGAGAGAAATCGAGATGGGGAGAAGGACGGGGAGAGAAAAGGAGATGTGAACATGGTGGTCGAGGGGTCCAACGACAGGACAGTATGTTTGTTTAGGCTTTCACACACACACACACACTCTACGTAAACACAGACACAGCTCACTAGCCCTACTGTGGTGGGCTTTGCAGAGAGTATTGGTTTTCACAATATGTGTCTGGAGGGCACACCTGTCAATCACAGCGGGACCCCTGTGTAGGGGACCACAGGTGACATGAGGGGCACAAGCTGTAGATCATGAGATGCAAACATGAAGACACACAGTTCTCTCTTTCTCTCTCTCTCTGTCTCTCTCTCTCACACACACACACACACACACACACACACACACACACACACACACACACACACACACACACACACACTTACACACACTCGAATTAGGCCTTTAGAAGCCGGTAATTTCAACACAAAGATGAGTTTCATATCCTCGGATGCTTTGCAGCGATTCATCTGTCACTGAAACAATCCGCAACACACCCAGCTGTTCTCTCAGAAAATATGCTTGTTTTAAAATGACAAGCCAACCAAATTACCACATAGTGTTTTTAAAAAGTCGGAAATACATAGATCTGTTATAAATATTGCAACATGTACAGTAACTGTTTGTGTTTGTGTCACAGCCTCCAGCACAAAATAAAAACAAATGTAAAATGCTTGTTTGAAAGTGAGAAAGTAGATGTACTGTTTGATTTATCTGGCTGACCAGTAATGCACATTGTGTTTTTTTGCCCTGGTCCTGGCTGCTGGTCGTATTTTCCAGGCTGTAGTAACGTTTCAGTCAAAACATTTCAAAGAATCTGAAATATAACATTTAACAATATTACACAAACTCACAATACAAAGAGAAATAGGGTTAGTTTGTGTGTTTTTCTAGTTGTTGTTATGACAAGAGACAAACTGTAAGCAGGGCTGACTGGTGGGGTTGATTCCAGCTCTTTAATACACTGATGGTATTAATAAGCTTTAAAATATTAATAATTATAATATTAATCGAAGGGACTTTCATTAACAAAGTTAGTGCTTCACAGAGGGATTAAATTGATATAAACATTTTTAGATAAAGAATGTTTTAAGAAAGGGATTTAAAAGCAGTAACTGAAATCTAAGAAAATCTAATCAGGTAAATAATTCACAGTTTGGAGGCCGACAGCCTTTAGTCACCCATCGGGCTCTGGGAACAATCAGAAGGACCCAATCAGCTGATCTAAAATGCTGCCCAGGCTTATATGAATTCTTTATACATAGTAGCCCTGTTGTGTACAGCCTTTAAGTCAATAATAAAAATGTAAAACCTTTACTCAAACAAACAGGAAGCCCAGACAGGGAGGCCAGATGTGCTATTGTTTTTTATTTGATCATATATCCTTGAACCAGTAATAATCCAAGCAGCAGCATTTTGGACCAGTTGAAGGAGATTTAGAGAAATCTGAGCAATACACCTGTGTAGAGGGCATTACAGAAATCTAGTCGTGTAAATACTCAGATGATAAAACAAATATACTGTTTGAAATGAAGTTAAACTGGAAGAAGCAGGACTGAACAACGTTCTTTATCTGGTCATCAACACCCAGATCTGTTGCTATGATGTGAACATGTATACTGTCCCAATCTCCACCCCTCATGAGTACATTTATAAATTAGTTTTAAAAACGTACTTAAATCGTGCTTACCTACAAAAAACTATTTATATATGACATTCAAAAAATACTTTATATACTTCATACTTACCTTTCTTTTTCCTTTGAAATGGGCAGCCAAGAAACTGTCCAAAAGACAGGAAAAGGAAGTTGGCAAGGCCACACCATCTCATATGTGATAACATTTTCAAGAAATTGTTCCCTACAGTGCATTGACAAAAAGGAGATACTGGGTCTATGTAAGTGTGCGTAGTTCAGGGGGTCTGGAAGATGAGAGCATGACCAGGACGTCCATGGCTGCTTAAAAAACTTGAATCCTCCACAGAGTTGGGGAAACAGATGAGTGACTGGCATTGATCAACAGCACTCTATTAAAAACATATTATGTCGAAGTGAGCAGCAGTCGCTAAGAACACACAGGCACAACCTTAAAATCTGTGCAGGTTCCCTATGAGAAATTATCTGTCAGTGACGGATGCAAAACTCCTGTTGCTCAGTCTCAGTTGTTCTGGGGGACATCCCTGACGATGGTGGCTACATACAGAGATGTGAAGAATCGGAAATGAGCAAGCAGAGCGGACATTTGTCAACTTTGATCGTGCCAATGAAATATTACTGAAAGCAGATTTAAACCAAACCCGAGGCTCACAACAGATGAATTCCATTTTCCCCAATTCACTTAAATCAATCTAAGCTTTTTCTTTAAAAGACAAAATTGAGGCACTTCTCTACTGACTTCAACTTTCAGGTTCTCATCTGAGGAACGCTGTTCATGAAGGAGTCCATTACAACACTTTAAATCCTGTCAAAGTGAGTGAGCCTCTCGAAGGCAGAGGACATTTTGTTAATATCAGGGACGATATCCAGTAATCAGTAAGTTTATGAAACAATCAAGTGGACTGTTTCATGGCAGAGACGTGGAGCTGCAGCAGGGGGACGTGCTCTGTCTCTCTACCTGCTGCTGTGATTGCAGAGTCCAGAGACGCAGTCTAGCGTAAAGCCACCGCTTCAAACCGCACTTAATCACACACTGCAGCACAGAGTAAATATCTAATCACACACGCTGAGCTGCATGACTGCTGATGCACACACTAATGTGTTTATCATGCACACACAAGCGCACACACACTGACTCCCAGACTGTACACTTGTGAATGGATAAACACACAAACACATACTGACACGTGTCTTTCAGGTATGGAGAAGGAATTCCATCTTTCTCAACTTTGTGTAACGGTCAGATCAGGCAGCACACACACACAGACACACACAAATGCACACACACCACTGTTTGTGATCTATCTCAATGCCACGCCTCAGCAGATTCAATCATAAGGGAGCTTTAGTTTTTTTCTCTTTCTGTTGTTTTATTTTCCTTTTCTCTCTCTCTCTCTCTCTCTCTCTCTCTCTCTCTCTCTCTCTCTCTCTCTCTCTAGAAACGCACACACAAACGCACACACCCTCTCTCTCTCTTTTGTTTCTCAGTCGGAGCCAAGTAACTTTAGTCTGAATGTTCCCTCCCCATAGAACTGAACACAGTCAACACACACATATTCAATAGGACCACACGCACTGAAAGTGAAAAGTGAAGAGTGAGTTACAGACTCGGAGTCGTTGCTGATATATGGCTTATATCATGTGTGTGTGTGTGTGTGTGTGTGTGTGTGTGTGTGTGTGTGTGTGTATATACATTATATAGTGAAGGTGCATGTGTCTGAATACGTTTGCATGTGTATGTTGGGGGTGGGGGTGACAATGGGAATGAGTTACAATTGCTTGTCGGGTCCTCAAGATTTACTCCACACTTGAGCTGCACATTAAACACACAGACTCACACATACTCGGTTTATACTGCTATGCATGTGTGGACCTTCCATTAACAACTGCACACTCATTTTCTAATATATAGTGCCTAACGCTCTCCACAATCTTAAACATACCTCCACTGAGATAAAGGTAATACTCAGTTTATCTGTCAAGTTAATCCCCAGATTCTCATCACCTTTTGATTTTTCTCCGTATTTATTCCAAACAAACCAGATAGATCCGTTCCTGTGTGCTCAAGGATTTCTCCATTTTGAAGTCAGTGGGTGTGAAAAGACAACTAAGCAAAATGTTTGGGTTTCCTCAAACGTGTTTGGCTCTTAGCAGATATGTTCTCTTGCCTGTTGCAAAGCGGAACAGGATGACAGGGAATTAAGTGCTGCCAGTGGAGGTGTTGGCATTTCTTTAATATTGTGTTGACAATGGATGTCTGTAGACATCCGAGAAAAACACTCATCAGTTACATGAAGTAATTATACTGAATTATGTCAAGAAAACATTTGCCATTCATACGAAATTGTGCTTTAATGTGACAAAACCAATAATTTTTGGCCACTTGGAAGCAGCAGAATACAAGCTGTACACACAATAATGTTGGGTTGTAATAGTCAACATACACATAATAATTTGATTTTTCACATCCAGTAGAGACAGAGAAAAACTGCATCCGTTAGCACTTGTCTTTCTTCCCATCTAAAGAATATATGTCCAAGGTTCACTCTCTTTTCAGCTCTGCTTTGGTCTCCACCAGCTCCTCTGGGGAGATCTTGTTTTCTTTTTGTTCTTCTAATGCTGAGTTCACGCTAAAACAATTTTTGCCAAATTCTCCGCTTGCTGACAAATTTAGGAAGACGTGACTTTAAAGGCTCGCCG
Source organism: Hippoglossus stenolepis (assembly GCF_022539355.2). NCBI lineage: Eukaryota > Metazoa > Chordata > Actinopteri > Pleuronectiformes > Pleuronectidae > Hippoglossus > Hippoglossus stenolepis. Next base: position 26,816,835 of record NC_061486.1, on the reverse strand, counting down.
ACATGTCACCTAGTCTGACCACATTTCTAGCAGGCTAAATATTTAGTAGAATCAGTGACAACTACACCCATTCAAATGCAGAAAAGAAATGAAGGTGGAGACTGGAGCAGACATACTATTCAGAGGTTTCCCCTGGTGAAAGATTGAGTCCTATGTGACCCCCTGTCGTCAGTCTGTCGCTTAGTATGAACTCATGAGGACTGCAAGACAACAAGTGATCAGACGACTTAGACAGTTGTGTAGTCTAACCTTGACATTAAATTGAAAAAAATATTGTTTTCTTTAATTCATCATTTTTATTAACTAGATTAGTTTGCTAGTAACCTGGATATCACATTTTTGTCGGCCACTGGATTCTGAATGTAATTGGAAAGGGAAGGTTCGGTTTATGTCACAAAGGAACTGCATCTGCCATCCCACAACCAATACGGACACAGGAAAGTGCCTTTGTTTAACCCAGTTGCTAACTGTAACTTTCCCTAAGTAAAGGAAATTGGCAGATGTTAGAACAACCAGAGTAAATGTGGAAAATGTACCTAGCAGGATAAAAACAGCCCCTTTGTTGAAAAGGCAAAGCAGATGAAGGAAGTAAAGAGTTGTTTCTACCTTAACCAGGACGTTGCTAACTTTATCCATCATTTCAATCTGAGAAGCAGACATTTACTTATTTTTTGGCAGAAAACATCTGTCTGTTGGGGCTGGAAGTGACGTTTGACATTGATGCGAGCTGAGAGACTGATAAAATCATTACAGCCATCTGAAAGCAGCAGGACTGATATTTAGATTTGATCTACTTTGGATTCTAATTGGAAACAAATGTTTCAGCAAAGTGTAGCACAATTGTACACTGACCCATCGGGGAACCTGACTGAAACGTGCTGCCAACTGCAGAGTAAGTCTGTACAACTGCACCATTTCAACTGGTTAGTTATAATTCTGTACTCAGCTGCCCAATTCATGTTGAAAAACACAGGACACAGTCAGTTTTATTAAAACCTTTACATGCTTCTCTCTTTCTGTCAATAAATATCCTCAGAGCAGACCAGTGTAGGATCCTTAATGCACAAAATTTCTTATAACGAACAGATTTAACTCGCCTCCTGTGTGAGACATAACCAAACACTGCTCACAAAAACATATACATATGTAGCAGCCATGTCTGCATCTGCACAGTGGGTGGCATTAATCGATCACTGTAATAAGCAGGGGAATATGACTCTCTTGGCTTTCCATACAAATTGGCCCTAATGCCACACACAAATCTCTCCTCTAAGAAAAAACTTAAACTTACTGCTAAATATGGGCACAACTAATCTACCTATTCATTTCACAAATGTCTGTCTGTATGTGAACGCAAATCTCCCGAACCAATAATCGAATCGGCTTTCTTCTTATCATCTTCTTATCGTATTCATACAAATTTGATAAACAGGTGACCAGGGCTCTGTTGCAGTCAGTGGGTCCCTGGATAAACTACAGCAGTCGGAAACTGAGTCAAACCACGGGTCAAAATCACCATCACATCATTTTGATAATTAGATTATTTTTATTTCACCATATCGGGAAGAGAAACAGACACAGACGGAGTGACCTGCGACGCCCATCATGACAACAACGTTCACAGTATCACTTCCTGTTTGGCTTATTGTTTTCAAAGTATAAGCACAATGTACATTTTGTTGCTGCAATGCTTTATACTGAGTGGAAAAACAGGGCTTTTAATTTGAAGTATTGTGAACTTGGGTCTGTAGATTGTGTCCATTGCGCAACAGACAACAAATAGCCAACATGAAATGTGTGAAAAAATTACATTTGTTCAGTAAATCAATTAAACTTATGTTTAAACCACACACATGAACAGTAATAAAGCAAATTCTGTTTAATTTTATAAAAATCATTGACAATAAAATCCTCACTGCAGATAAACCTGGTAGGATGAACACAAAGTGTTCTCACTTCACTCTGCACCATAGACTGTTTATAAAAAACAATAAAAAGTGTAGAACATTGTAGAATATTGTAGAAGTGTTTGAGGAGGACTCACTAAGGACAAGGAATAATTCAGAAGTTTAGAACAGGTGCTGCACTAGTGTGCTAAATGACAAACAGACAGATACATTTAGAGACAGAGTGGGTTAAACTAGCATGGCTGTACTTTTTGCCTCAGTTATCCGGTTTGTGTTCAGCTGCCGTCACATCCCTCCTCCTCTTCTTATTTCTTTTCCTCTTCTTTTCATGACAGTAAATTGAGAAATGTACACAATTTACAGCCTCCAGGCCAAAAAAACATACAGGTGGGGCCCTGAAGATGGCAGCGGATTGACTAATTAAAAAGGAAAATCCCATTTACGCATTGACTTTTCATATCCCAAGACCAGTTTGATACGCTTGATTCAATACCGAATTCTAAAATCTCACCTGAGGCAGCGAATATTGCCAGGCGTCTGAGTCTAAGAGTCTAAATCCATCTGTTAGTGTGAGGAGCTGAGCCTGCCGCTGTCTGCAGGAGCAGAGCAGGTTGCACCGCAGAGCTCGGCAGATGTTAAAACTAAATGAAGATGTCCTATCCCATTTATTCCTGCTCCTCAGCTCCTCTGTGTCCTCGTCAACCCCCCACACACACACACACACACACACACACACACACACACACACACACACACACACACACACACACACACACACACACACACACACACACCTCGTCTTCCATCTCTTCCGTTAAGTCCAATTCTCCTTCTTTCTCTTCCAAGTATAAACTTTGCTGTGCACCACTGACTTTTATGCGACAGTACAATTTTCCAGCGAGGCTAAAGATCACACTAAGCCGTTAAAGTGTCGGGGAACATCAGTCAATCTTTGTGGCTGCTCCAGCAAACAAACACAAACTGCTTCGCTATATTCAGACTTTGCATGTTTCAATGATCAACACCTTCATCCGTCAAACACACAATCTGCTATTTCTAACACGGGGAGTTGAAATATTTCACTTTAAAAGCATTTTGTATTTTGTATAGTGAGGAGAAAATTACCATGGTGACGTTTCGATTTAGGACTGAATAAGAGAAATCAGGAGCAGTGCAAGAGATCATCATCAATGAATGAGAGCCCCAAACTTTTCAATGATGTTTACAGCACTTTAAGACCACCGTGTTTCTCCTGTACAGAGAGCATCTGGTAACCACGACGATGTGGTTCAAAAGTGTGAATCAAGACTCTTGTCACTTTGAGCCTCTTTAAGCCACCAAACCCTCCACATGAGTCAAACCCCAGCCTGCAGCCTTCACACAGGATCTTATTGGCTGTTCCACAGTTTGGATTCAAAACTATTTTTGTTGGCTCCTTCCAGAAATCTATTTATTAATTTAAAGTTTTTGCAAATTGACTCCTAAATTGTTTTATGTCTCTCTATCTGGAGATCTAGCCATCTATCACCGACTGTTACTTTTCTATTGGCCATGAGTGTCCACTGATACACACGGAGTCAGTTAAGTATTTCAGTGTTCATGTGTTAAAAATGTTATTATTGTAGAAAACAAGTTATTAAGTCTAAATAAGATTGACAGAAATAAATTAATGGCTTTAAACAAACTACAGCACAGTTCTTCACTTCAACTTCCCCACAACTAAATGTCCATGTTGTAATTACCTTCACCAAGGACGTTAGGTTTTCATTGCTGTCTGTTATTTAGTTTGAATTATTTAAAAACTACTGACTCGATCTTATTGAAACTTGGTGGAAGGGTGGAGTATGGGCCAAGGTAGATCTTACTAACCATTAAGGTGACTGATTTTTGTGAATTTCTCAAGGAGTAATTCAGGGACCTTGATGAAAGATTATATATAAAGTGTTAATACTTATAAACAGGTGCAATTTGTGTGAATCTGGATAATGAACCAGATGTAATGTGGTGATAAAGTGTCAAATCAGCCTTGTCGAAGGTAAGCACTCTCCACACTAACCTCTTCAGTCAGTAATAGTTTAGAGAACCGTGATTAGCCTTTAAACGCAACAGGGCTGTAAATGTGGACTAGTGAGGAGATCCGTTTTCATGTTCGCTGTAATGTCATTTATTGTCCCAGATAACCTCTGTGGTCCCATTCAGTCACTTGTTATCAACCACCTTTAATAAGACACGTTAAGGTTCATGGCATGTTAACTGGTTTTGATTAAAAACCTCCTGAGGTGGGTCCCAAAGTGTCAGGTCATTTTAAATTTAATATAAGCAAAATAAATTTGTGGTTTATCGAACAGAAATGAAGTAATTGATTAAAAAAAGAGACCTGGTAGAGGTATGTTTGCCCTCTACCTACTGGTAAAGTACATATAGGACACACTACACATGGTTTGGTGTACATGGGGAAATTATGAGCCCTGCAGTAGATTTCTGATATCTCATTAGCACATTGTATTTGCTGAAGCTGTAATTATTTCCTGAAAACAACTATATTGAAAACAACCTATTATTGATTTTCCAAACTTTTTGTGTTTTGTACCTGATCATCTGCATAAAACTTGTTATATTAAAATAACATGAAGGGGATTTTTTTCAAAAGGTTACCCTAATAGGAAGCAAAGGTTATTTGGACATTTTTAACCAGGTACTCTAAAGAGCCATTAGTGCATTTGTGGCTTTAGTGGACACATTGTGATTAAGTTCCCTAATAGAGTTTGAGTGTTGGTCTTTTCATTGACCCTCACTGCTCTGCATCACCGCTACAGAAACCTTGTTGAACTTCTGACAGCACCTGCAGTAATTCACAGGGCTCTAAGCTGTCTCTCAACTTCTGCAATCCGATGAATCACACAGACCACTGATCACTGCAGTAAAACACTTGCAATTAGCCTGCGTGACATTTTGTTTCTGTGTTCCGTGAATGAATCCATATCCACGTATTTGAGCGTGTGTGCGCCCGGTGTTCAATGAACCATGTGGATGTGCTTGGGCATAGGTAACATTTCAGCTGCCTGGTGAGCCTGAGCATTTCGCTCACGGCATATAGCACTAATTACTGTGGTAAAGACATACAAAGACAAGCACTTAAAACCATTTACTAATTTCACTGAGCCACAGTTGTCCCGTCTTGGTCCCTCCCTCTCGCCGTTTGATTCCATTCATGTGATCACTCTTGTCTCGGCCGTGTAAAGAGACAATTAGTTGGTTCCCTCGTCGACAAAAGGGTGACCAGATTCAACCAGTCTAAAATGGGAGTGGGAGGAGGTGGAGGGAGGGAACAATTTCATCACTGAATAGATGTGATTACATCTCTGGCTAGAGCGCAGGGGAGGAGGCGGGAGGTGGCAGTAGGGAAAATGAGAGCTGGAGGGATAATGACAAGCAGCAAGACTGAAGTGAAACAGAGCGGATGAGGTCTCTCACCTCTTTTTGTTCTTCATTTGGGTCAGCGCTCTGATTACTGGGGACGAATTGAGCAGGAAGTGCTGTTCTTTAATATTGTTTAAGCAGATGGATAAGGGACATTAGACACAATGGCACAGTTGTGTGGTCAGGTCTTGTGGAGCTCAGCGGGAGCAGCATGATTAAATTCTAACTGTGCAGAGCTATTGAAAGAGTTCAGGCTCTATGGATTACAGGATAAGATGAAGCTACAATGTTCCAGTGAGGGAATTAGAGAGTTTTCTGAGGCAAACGTTGATGCTCCCTAGTGCAGTCTCAAGGTGTCTTTCTTTCTTCCCTCAGGCTTGTCTGGGTTCATTGTTGAGACATAGAGTGGAGAGACTGCCCTGTCGTCAGTTCATCAGGAGAGATGCTAAGGTCTCACCTGTAGTCCACTTAATGCCTGTTTAATGCACACATGTAAAGGACCAGATCAGACCATTAGAGTTAACTTTTAGAAGCTGTGTCTCTCTATGGAAGAATATGTCAGTCTGCTGCTCTGATGGTTTACTGCTGTGGTCCAGATTTAAATATCTCATCAGCTCTGACATGTATATTGATTCAGGTTTATATGTTCATTCAGATGATATATTATACTGAGTCTGATTAATCCATTGACTGTATATGAACCCCTGACCTCCAGGTTTTATCGATCTATGGATTTATCGACTCCAGCAGGTGGACATTTAGGATTTTGAGTGAAATGTCAGCAAATCTTGAGCTGTGAGTGGGCGACCCAATTGCTGAATGACATCACATAGGTACAAATGCCTTGAGCAGCAGGTCCCTGATTTGACTCCCAGTCTGTCGGACCATTCGCTTCGCGTCTCTCACTAAATGTGTCTACCTGAATAAAGGCAAAATGCTTAAAAAATATAAATACAACCTAATTTGTGTACCATCATACAATGATGAGTAAGTAGGTGACACTTACAAATTCGGAAACATCCATTCATCATTGATCCAACATCATCTCTGCTGGAGCTGGAGGCTGGAGCCAAACACTTCTCAGGGTCTACCTGACCCCAACCTCCAAGCTGGAATAGCCGGAGAAAACACAAGGAAATGTAGGGAGAACATGCAAACTTCACTGGGATTCAAACCAGGAACCTGCTTGCTGTGAGGTGACACTAGCCCCAATACCACCGTGCCACCCAAAGACACATGCTGTGCACTTTAAGTACCCAGCACTCAAAATAGTCAAGAAAGTGGACACGTCATAGCAGAAGAGATGGGACCAACAGTTGTTTTCAACAAAAACGCTTAATTTGTGAGTAAAGGAGCAAATGTTTGAGAACCTTAAACAAGCTAAACTAGTAACTCAGTGATCAAGACACACCAGTTCAGACGAGTGTTTATATTCGGAGATGCAACTAGTAGATTTGCTGTTGTGTTACTGATAAAAAGAAGTTTGTTCCACATTTTAGATTCAGATCATCAATCAGTGCCAGATATGAATCTAGTTGTTGTCTTCTCTGTGAATAAACGGGGCAGATCACGTCACATGGCGATCACACTCTGGAGATGGTGGGATGAGGCTCATTGAATTTATGACTTTCCCTTGATGGATTTAGTTTTTTCTTAAGACTCTGAAAAAATGTAATGTGAGCATTTGCCATTCGCAATGATCTCAGTGAAATGACAGCAGAGAGGAACAGTCCCTCGCTACAGCAGCAATATGATTGGCCCAAAGAGGCTGCGGAGAAATTTGATTGGGTTAATTGAAAGAGTGACAGCCCTTAGTCATCTAATTGAGTTGGAGAAAGAGAAAGGGAAAATGGAGAGAAAGACGGGAGGAGTGGATGGTGATAAAGGTGAAACAGTGCATGACGCATGAGGACAGTTGTCCTGATTGAATTTAAGCTGGTGAACAAAGTAAACATTATACCTGCATGAAATCAGCAGCATTGGGACAGTGTACAAACAGTCAGTCTGCAAGTTGAACATGTCTTCTTTTATGTCCATGGATAAACTACAGTAGTGCTCCCAGATCATTTTTGATTGATAATTTTTCGGACTGACACAGGGCATACCGGATGCTGATCTTTGTCATGTAACAGCAGTTAAGTAAATCTTTGGAACTTATGTATAAACCACGGACATGCACAGTAATAAAGTCAATTCAACTGGCACTGGCTATAAAATCTTCATTGCAGATAAACCAGGTAGGATGAACACAAAGTTTTAGAACTTCACTCTGCACCATAGACTGTATATAAAAACCTCTGCACACAACGTCCAGCACACAAACATTAAAAAGTGACAGTTTCTTGTAGAACTGTTTGAGGAGGACTCACTAATGACAAGGAATAATTCTAAAGTACTTCCAGAGCTTTAACACTGGACAAGAGAACAGAACATTTTAAACCGAGGTTTAGAACGGGCACTGCACTAGTGTTGATATAATGTTCATATGCTGCAGCTTTATGAATCTGCTTGATAAACATATACAGGAATGAGAAGGAAGAAATGGGAGACGGGAGGAAAACAATAGAATAAAAGTTTTAACAAAGTTTCGTGACAATCCCTCGGATAACTTTTGAGACAGAGTGTTTTAGTTTGGACTAAATTCAACCAAACGACCAACATTTCCAGTTGCTAATAAATGGAGTGTAGAGAGGTGGCAACTGCAGCTAAATCTTCTACAAGATGGTTTCATTTGTTTAGTTATTTACCTAATGTCCCAAAATCAATGCAGTAATGATTAATTCCTGTCAAGATGCTAAACGTAGCACCTTTTATAATGGTCCGAGAACAAAGGGCGACAGGAAATGAGAGGAAATCTGGAGATTAATTTAGCCGAGCAGGACAGGTAGTAAATGAAGGGGAAAGGCAGCGGGCAACTGGCTGGATAAATGGAAAGTGGACGAAAGGGAAAAAAGCGGGAAAACAGATGTTAAAATGAGAGTGACCGAGAGGAGGGCTATTGTTGGCTGCCAACACACTCACACATACAGTATGTTCACTCAGCCTCTTTCACTTACATGGAATTATTATAGGAGCTGCCAAGGAAATAGCAACAATTCATTCCCACTACTCAGGGACACACTGGCGTTTCACAATGCTTCTGAATACAATCAACAAGGACACACACACACACACACCTCGGAAGCTTTATCTGAGTTCAGCCTCAGAAAGCACTCCTGCCGCTGCTGCTAGATTTGAACCAAGGCCACGGATAAACAGGAACGAGACTATTTTGTGTCATTATACCAACAAAAAACAAAAAAAACGGACATACACACTTTTCTTAAACTGTGGCAGCCTCAGGTTTGGTTCCATTTGATGCGATTTGTTGGTCCCGTCTCCTCTCCTCCCACACACATCTGCTCGCCACAGTAAAAACATAAACAAAGCAAATGTTACAGAGTCATATGGAGGCACAGCAAATGGAGAACGTAATGATATTCAGCCAGCAGGCAGCCATCCTTATGCACCTCATCCAGTCTGACCTGTGTGGAAATGAGTGTGTATCACTTTGCAGCGCAGGTCAAACATAAGACAGAATAAGGAATGCCCCCGGCTCTGCAAGCGAACACACTATACATATTCAAAAACACTGTGGGGAAACTCGACATGGACCACAGCGTGACTCAGTACACTCTGACACTGTAAAACTATTATTATTAGAGTATATACTTTTATAGTTGTATTTCATGGAGGTTGTCATTTGAGGGACGGGCTCTTGGGAACTTTTCCATGAAGAGACCGGTGACAAATTAAAGGATGACTGTAGAAACAGATGACAAAGCTCCCGAGTGGGGCACTGACTGGTCTGATGTTCGATATGAAAACGATGTGAATCATATGCTGCTGCCTTCACAGTCACCGGATCTCAACTGAACACCTGTGGGAGATTATGGACTGACACGTAGTAGGGCACTCAACTATCACCAACTGATAAGGGAACTGCTCTGCTCAGTCCTACAGGGAGTGATGCTCCCTCAGATCTGCAGACTTATACCCCAGACGTTATAAAACTAAAGCAAATAGCATTATGGAGGATCCATACTACCCCAACAACAGATTATTTCAGCTCCTGTTGTTCAGGCACCTCTGTTGCAACAATTCAGTCAAACACAGAGAAACTCAGGACGGGGGTCTCACACATTTCATACTGCATTTGTGAAATATGTGAAATGTATCTATTTGAATGCCTCTGCAGCGGCGACAGTCAGTGGCCGGAGGCATTCTATTTTTGATTTGTGAGTCTGTAGTCAGTAGTCAAGGTCACAGTGACCTCACAAAACTCTATTTCCTTGGTGAATGTTTCAGAACGCCTTGAGAGACGTATACTTTCAAATTTGACCCAATGTTCACTTAGACTCGATTAGACAATTAGACTTAAACTTACTGATTAGATTTGGTTGGTCAAAGGTCTCGATGGCTTCACAAAACATGTTACTGATCTCTTAAACATACCTAATCTAATAGTCTCATCCTTTGGAGAGCTTCTTCAAATTCTGAATGGTTGTCACTTGGAATCAAAGATTAACTGATTAGTTTTCAGTGGTTAAAGGTCAAAGGGATCTCAGATGAATCTGGAAAAAAATATGTCGACTACAACTGCACTTGTTGACGGAGGCAAACAACCACAGGGCGATGATACTGGTTTACATTTAAGGATGGTTCGATTTGGGGTTCGGCTGCAACCGCTCCTGTAATAATTAATGATTTCATGATGGGGTTTAATCATTATTCCACCATGACTCTCTGAGCCCGACTTTTTATTATTTATCATTATTAGTAGTATGTGCGACCACTAAACTTAAATCTAGACAAAACGTCACAGGTTTGAGATCATCTAAAGAACATCTAGGGATTTTCTCTCTCTCTTATTTTAACCTTTCGAAGGGCAGATAAACAGAGCAGATTTACTTTCTTTAAGCTCCACCTTAATTCAATTCCCTTATTCAAACAAGTGCACACTAGATCCTGGAGAGATGTTTGAGTTTAAACAGCTTATTAGGTTTCCTGCTTAGACACAACACAGTAAGACACAGGTGGCTGCTAAGTAAAGACAGGCGAGTGTGAAGTTTACAAAGAGGTTTGGACCATTAGGGAAATAATGGCTAAAAGTCTTATAGGGGCCCGTCGTCTCTTCTGATATGATGAGAATGATGCAGATCATGTGGTGGAATTAATCAGCATACCTGATTTTGCAAATATATTACTGTTATTTAAAAATATATATTTTGATAAAGAGTTTTATTGCCCTGTTTTGATTAAGACTAGTAAGTTTTAATGAGACACATGTGACTCTTTATAAGCCACTGATTTATTGATAGAGATGTAGAAAAATGATTGGAATTTGACCTAATCCCATTCACAGTCTTGCACCAGACCTCATATCTTAAAAATGAAAGTTCTTATAAAATGTTTACAGTAAACCTTCTACCTAACCACACATATCAGTAAATATCCCAGTAAAAGTGGGAATAATATAAGAAGTACCAGATACTAGTGTTTGTGTCTGGTAAACATATCTTGTTAGTTTCTATACAGTTGTGGGAATACTTACAATCTGCAGCAGCTCAGTTTGAAAAGTTATGTCTAACACTAAAACTAGGGAGGTTGTGTCGATATGCAGAAGTTAAATTAAATATGAAGGTTAATGGTCAATGCAACAGGTTTCAGAAGAAAACTATCTCAGTATCTTTTAAATACGTTCAATTCCCATCTAAAATTTACATCTGCTGCAAAACAGTCCCAGATGTATCCGTGGGCTTTATTAGTCCTTCAGTTCCATGTCAAACACTGACTGTATATTTCTGCAAGATGCACAAGAATAAAATATTTGGCAGGAAAAACGCCCACGCGTGTTACATTCTATTTAAAAGGCACAATATATTGAGCTGCACACATTGCAATGCACTCTGAGCAAAACACTTATATTCATGAAGAAAATGAATCTGCATTTTGACTGACATGAAGGAAAATGATTTGCACAAGCCTTTACTGCGCTCTTTTCTCCAGGGTTGTCGTTAAAGGGCACAAACACATGCAGGCACACATACATACATGTGGCTCAGGGTGCCCGTGGAGTGCCGTGCTTCAAGTGCACACAACACTGGAGAATGCTCAGCCACTAGAGTATGACTGTAGCGTTTCATCTGCTGTTTTGCAAACCTCACTAATCTGAATGTGCACGCATGCTCTCTGCACATCAGAATGCAAACACGACAAAGAGGAGAGCCGGAGGTCTGTTTGGCCCCAGAAAAACCTTAACTAGTAATCGAATCTGGGGTGTCAGTGTGACCAAATTCTACCTGACACCCCCACCCTCCCCCCGTCTTCCACCTCTCCGTCCGCTCCGACCGATGACTCTGGCAGTCTGTGTGTCATGTAAAATTAAGTCGGTCTGTGGATGCAGGAAGAGAGAAAGAGAGAGAGGGGGATAAAATGGAAAGCGTGGTCGAAATTTTAAGTGCTGAAGTGTGTGTGTGTGTGTGTGTGTGGCAAGCCTGGTGGTTAGGGCTGAGACACACTGTAGAAGTGACAAGGTAGTGACACGTTTCCTCTGATCAGGGATGCAGACATGACAGAGCCGAGTTTCAGACTTGAAGGCAAACACACACACACACACACACACACAGACACACAGACACAGACACACAGACACAGACACACACACACACACACACCCTGATGGTCTCTACCTCTGATTTCCTCTATCTCTCTCTCACACATACACACTCACACACAGATTTAGGAAACCCCCTGGGTGAGCGGTTCCTCTCCTCTGCTGCATCCAGCTCTCTTCCTCTTCCTGTAATTATCTTGTGTATTTTTTAGCCTAAAGCTTTTTTTTATTTTAATAAGCATTTGCACTTTGAATAGAAAAATGTAATCCTGAGGTCAGACGTATAGGGAGAAAATTCAGTGTCGGATACTGGTCACCATTTGAAGAAATGTAAAACAACTGCTCTATGTGTGCATTCATCACATGACACAAGCAGACACGTCTGGATTTTCAACACATTCTCGTGGGAACGACAATTTACTAAAACATGCTGCAGCCCTTGAGATTGGAGAAGCTGGAACCAGACAATGTTCCACTGAAACCTTAATAGATTAATTGGCTATATCTAGATTGTTGCTAATAAAAAAAGTTCTGTCAATCATGACTAACTGTTATAACAGACAAGTACACAACAGAAAACCTGGTTTTGAGTGCGCACAGACACACACACAGGCAACAGATCCTCTCAGAGCTGTGGTCTTTCCCTCCGTGATAAATGTCAGCCTCCCTCCTCCTGAACAGATATCGATGGTTATTTGGGCTTATTTCTCCAATCTGTTGCTCACCTCAGAGCCGAGATGGAATCCATTTCTGCCTGGTTGGCAGAGAGGGTGACTGTAGGACAAGGTAATTTGGCTGCCTGGCACCCTCTAGTATCTCTCTGTCTGAGCTGCTGAGCTATCTCAGCCCCTATTTCCAAAGTTTACCTCAAACAAACAAGTGCATGCACACACAAAAAACCCTCAGCGCTTTCCTCCGAGACGTTCAAACTGGCAAAGCTGAAATGAAATAAAGTCCGGACGCCCTGAGCGGTTGTTAAGTTTCATCTGGCTTTTGCAAACAATCTCCCGAGGAAGTAAAAAAAAAATAAAGACAAGTAATACAAACTTTTTATTTTTCTTGGTTATTTCAGTTGACATCTGATATATATATATATATATATATATATATATATATATATATATATATATATCAAAGACTGACCCATTTATTCAATAAAAGAGTGTCCTGCAATACCTTTTCCACTTTTCCAATTCAAAAAGAGAAATCCAGGACAAACAGTTGAAGAATTGCAGAGTCAATGTTTTTTGGAGTTGTTTCCAAACGAGGAGCAGTCACGAGAGGATGAGATGGATCCATAGATCAATCTATCGACCTGAAACAATTTCGTATGTATTTATTTTATTTTCAGTTCAAGGATTCAAACCATTTTTACAACAAACATATGATTCACTTTGGCCTCAGTGGACATATACTGTATCATCAGTGTGACAAGGAATGGAAGTACGATTTGCCACAGTGTGCAGTGATGACGAGGAATAATCATATTTTTGCTCTTATACATGAAAAGCTGGAATCATTGCAGTCAGAGGTTTTGCTGCTACAGCCTCACTTGATGTGGTATGACCAGACTGTTGTATAACACAATTTAACAACTTTAACAATTGAACAAACATCAGCGTGATAAGAACTACATAAAGTGGCAGACACCATCGTTGAGAGAATGTATTTGACATGCACTTTTTAGTTTCGTTCATGTCCCATCTACTAACATGGAGGAGGCAGGATTCATGAGCTATACTACAGCCGGCCACCAGGTGATGATCCGGACGCTTTGGCTTCACTTTTGGGGAGCTGGTAGGTCGTCTTTTTTTATACACAGTCTATTGGAACCAGCAGCTTATAGAGGCTGATGTTAACATACTTTCCATTGATAAATATTGCAGTACAAATGAGATTACTCTTCTTGTACTAATGGTATGTTAACTTTAAGTATGTTCCATTATCCCATAAATGCCACTTGTAACTACAGGTCAGCTAAAGTTACATGTTCACTTTAAATACTGCAAATACATCAGGTAAAGGTCAAGGCTGCAGAGTGGAGCAGGTACTAAAATGAATTTAAGCACTTCAGCATTCAGGCTGGTCGAACACTGTGGTCACTGATTAATAAAAACGTATCTAAAAGTTAAAGAGTGCCTAATACACATAAAAACAATCTTTATTAAATATTGTGGATAATCAGTCATTACTGGTGCTGTAAACATGTCTTACGTTATTTTTGGGGAAGCATCACAATATACAGTTTGGCAGAGGAAGGACAAAAGTGCATGTGGAAAAAAGAGGAATGTCTTCCTGAGATCTGGCATAATCTTTTTTTTGAAATAACAGACCTTCCATATGAGCACTGTCGTTACCGTCGCTCAATTGTTTCCTTTGTCCTAAGCTACTTAAATGGAAAAGCAGATTTCCTGCAAATGACTATTCCAAGGTGTAAAGCAGTCCAACTTGCCTGTCTGTTTAACTAGTGAGGCACTTTTTGATGTGAAGGCATATGGAATGATCATTTAGAGGAGTTTGAGCCCAATACACCAAATGAACATTTCAAGGAAGGAACCAGGGGAGTCAGAGGAGATCTTGAACTCAGCTTAGAATATATCAGGAATTAGACAGGTCCCTCTATTACAGGGAGGAATGAAGAAATAGTTTATAAAGTGACAGGGGTGGATTGGCAATATGAATGAGTGGAGATTTTCCACTGTATGCTGGTGGATACATGGACAAACCTGTCAGAATTATACTCCTGGTACAAATATGTTAGAAACAGCATAATGTGCTGTTTGCTGGTTTAGAGTGATCGGCTGGCTCCACAGGGAACATCCACCTGAGAAGGCACGACACGGCTGGACTTAAATAAAAGTTTACGATGCCTTCAGGCAAGTCGAGAACAGAAATAAAATCAAGAAAAGGTTACCATCGCAAATGGCCAACATGTACCATATAATATTCAATCTTCATTTCAAAAATTCTAAAAATAGACTGCACCTCTAAAATAAATTGTTCTACATTGCTCTGTATTGTGCGAGTCAGTGCAGGGTGTGTGTGATTGTCAAATCATATATGTCACAGGTTTGGTTCCCCGGTCTGCTGTGGTGTGGTCAGTGTCGTCACACTGCTGAGGTCTGTGGTGACACTGTGTAAAAATAAGTCCAAACACCCTGATTAAAAACCTTCAGCAGCAGATGGACACACAATTCACTCAATGTGTCAAGGAGCGGATCTCTCAAAGATCAGTGGTGATGACAGGGGTGACTCCGTGGATGAGCAGCGTGGGGCCCAGGTCCTGAGTCAGCAGCTCCAGCTGGTGCAGGAAGGCAGCGTAGCGTTGGGTGTCAGCTGGAGGACGGGGCAAGTACAGGAAGCGCACAGCGGGAGGTGGCCGGGCCTGGTCCAGGATCAGCTTATTGACAGCTGACAGGTAGTCGTCCGACAGGCGAGTGGTGTTGCTCGGGAAGCTGTTAACGTAATCGTCAACATCTTCTTCCTCATCTGTACTCTGCTTCTGCTCCTCATTGGTGGTATCAGGGGATTGCGATTGCTGCTTCTTCCCCCGCGTGCCTTGACGCTGCCAGTGTAGCGCCACCTGTTGGTCCCATGGCACAGGATAGATCCGAGCTTTAATTCTCAAATCTTTCAGCAGCTGACCAAGCTTCTCCTCTGAGCCTCTCACGCTTCGTCCCTCCTCCACGCACAGGAAGAGACGGAGCGTGGCTTTTCGCCAGGCTCTTACCATATTGAGGATACAAGCAAGTTGTAGCAGGAACAGAGAGCAGGTATCGACGTAGCTACAGCTGTCTGGTCGCAGGAGGTTGACCGGCCAGACATCAATGTACACAGCACCCTTCAATGGGGAGGAGGGTGGTGAGAGGACGTGAGTACGGTCAAAGGTGTCAAAGTATCGAGCCAGCACCACGTTCTTAAGCATCTTCATGGCATCAGCAATGATCGCTACATACTCCTGGGGCCCCAGAACCTTCCCATCACCAGATTCTCCATAATCTTTCCTGTTGCTGGACACCCGCACGGAGTCAAAGTGGTAGAGAGGAGGTTGTTGCTCCAGCTCCTGAGAAGGTGCCAAGGGATCTGTGGCCTGACACGTAGACAGGGTGGGATCAACCAGCCTGTCCTTTGGAAGACAGTTGTCATAGAAACCGAGGACGAGGGTGTTTGGACGCATCCCACCTGGAGAGAGTTAAACCAGATAAGGCAAAGAATGAGACAGGACCCTTTGTTACAATCTAACGCAAATGATATCTCTTAATTATGATCGTTGTTGTGAAGTGAAAGGCTGCAGAGGTTCAGTGCTTCGGTCTGATGAAGTCAAAGTGAGACAGATGTGAAGAAGCCGAGTGCTAGAGTGGGAACTGGGAGGGAAGCCAAAGAGATACAAAAAAAAAGGGCTAAGAAAATAAGAGTGGTTAAAGTTAGACCTGAGAGACAACTCAGCAGAGCAGGACGACAGCAAACAACAAGTAAGAACTCAAAACTCTTTAGTTTGCAGTGGGTGTTACTAAAGTAAAGAACATGTAGAAATAAAAGTTTTTAGAATGTTAGGATTGCTGCCTGAAATCTCATTCAAATTGAAAAACGAGATTTGTTTTCTGAATAATTGTTACAGACAGAAGATTCAATGACAGTTAACACTGAAGTGCTGAAAGGAGTCAAAATGTGAGCATAAGCACCAACTGAAGAAGTGTCAATTTACAGGTAAGTGCTGAAAGAAACTGAAGTGGCAATCAAAAACTTAATCGCTGAAAGCTTTTTAACTTGCAGTCAAAATGAAGGGACTGAGAAGAGATACAGTTTGAGTTTTGTCGAGATTCTGTCAGCACTGAAAGAACCTTGGGTGGATGTTTAAAACTAAATTTGTGGAAAACTGAAAAAATCCAATGAAAGTGCTAAAAGAGGAAAAGTTTAAGTGTTTACAATAAAAGAAAAAATTTAATTAAGTGGCAGTTGAAAGAAATGATCAAGGGAAAATAAAATCCTTGTGAGTTTGAAAATATGTGTTGAGTGTTAAGTAAATACAAGAAAATCATTTTCAAAAAGTAACTCACCAAAAAGTACAACACTTGGCTAAAAACCCACTGCAAATTAAAAGTTTAAAGCTACTGAGTACGATTATCAAAGTTTTCACTTCGATGCCCTGAACAGGTATCTTTTGTATTTTTTCAAACAAAAATGTATATATAAATGTGCATATAATATTCAATTAAAATAATGTAATAATCAAATTAATTACTTTACATTGTGAAAAGTTATAAACATGCTTAATATTGTAACATTAGCAGTTTCAAATCCCAGCACAAAACAGCTTTCACCCACTCACCTAGCAGTTGTAATTTAAATATAAATATAAAAATATTAAAAAATAACGTTCACACTGACCTAGTCCAGAGATGAAGAGCAAATGTTGGACTCCATGACGAACAGAATCAGCCAAAGTCAGGTTGACAAAGGCTTTAATGTTCAGATGATCCACCAGGGACAACCAGGAGTCATACTGGCACTGCAGAGGGTCTGATGGCAAATTGTCTGGGAGGGTGGAGGCAAACAAAACGGTATGAGGTGAGAAATATGGCTGAGACTTGACTAGAAGTGTGTTTAGATTCAGAGAAGACAAAGTTTTGCGAGGGGCCGAGAACATCAGGCATACATGTGAAAAGGAGACAGCGGAGAAGTCAGTGTGACAGTCTGAATTAGAGGCAGAGCTTGAGAGAGATACCAGACTCGATGCTGAGACGTTGGGGCGCAAAGACAGAAAGAGATGCGAGACAAATGACAGCGTAAACACAATGTGAGACAGAGAGAAAGAGAGTGCGACGCAGAGGCCAAATCTGCAACGTCTCAGACAGTTCCTGTGGTGGTTCCCTGTTGTGTGAGGACCCGTCCAGACTCCTGACCCGGCTGTTCCCAAGTAGTCTTTGTTTTCAGCTTGATGGAAAACAGCAGCTTGACAAGTGAGACGATAAATGGATGGACTTAAAGTAGAGTAAGAAGGCAATGTGAAAGTAACTGGGAGTCCTCAACCACAAACTCCTCTTCATTATAATTATGGGAATGAATGACTATATCTCCAAACCCAAGTGGCTCATCAAATGAGAGGAGGGCTCTTCAGTGGCTAATGAACGTATCAGTTTTCCACTGTGAAAACACTCAGGATGTGAATTCTGAGGACTCCATTCAGGGCCAGTACCAGTCTCATCGACACATAAAGGCCTCCGCACAAGACAAAGAAAACAATCAATGATTCCGCTCCTTTAAACTATCTAAGTGTGTGCCTCGGCAGAAAAGAAAGGCCCCAGAGCATTGAGCGCATGATTACTTCCCTCGACATAAAACAGCAGTAGATGAGCCGATGTCATGGAGAAAGGTATAGCGCACTATAATGATGCACTGGCTCACTGGGAAGATTTGTACATGTCCCTGTTACGTTTGGCTTATAATTAATAGTTGCTTCCTCACACTGAGCGGATGTAGATAAGACATGATGTGGGACTAAACTTTCCAATGCTGTTGATAATGTTGTCAAGCCTAAGAACTCAAGACACAACTCAAGTGTTTACAAGGCTGAAGTATCACAATGTAATAATTGTCTGTTCCATCATGACAACAGGCAATACAGTTAATGTAATATTTAGGAGTATAGCCAAAGCTGAGACTTTCGCACTAGAGGACTTTCAAAGTCAATGGATTGCTGCACAGTTCACACTAAACGATCACACACTAAAGTCTTGCAGTTACAACCCTTCACCAGGAGAAACCACCGACTGGTCCCCAAACTACATTTAATCACGATAACACACACGAGAAGAGACACACGGTGAATCACACTGTGACACTGTGATTGGCTGGAGTTGTTGGGGTGCATCAGCAAGCCTTTCTAATCGCGTCTTTGAAGAGTTCACACATAGTGAATGTGGATTAAGCGCAGATCTGCGGCTTTTCTCTGCCACTTGCAAAACACGTCTGCATCTGGCAAATTAGCCTGTAAATCGTGTAGTGTGAACTTGGCTTTAACAGTGGGTCCATATGTAGAGTGTAGGATGGATTGTATTGTCCTTACTGAGGTCTCCTAGCTGGACGTGTCCAAGCACGTAAAGGCCACTCTTCTTGATGTCGTTGATGAAGGTGATGAGGCCCACGCTGCTGCGAGGGTTAGAAACCATCAGCAGGACCTGAGGCCTCCAAAACTTGACGTGGTCCTTCCTCACATCCAGCATCAGCAGATACTTACGCACCTACATGTGAGAAGAGAGATTGTTAAAGAAGGGTTGTTATTAAGGGATGTGTCAATATTTGACCGAATTCTTCTACTCATCATTTAACTCTGTGATCCAGAGCAGCTGACTTAAGTGCATTGTCTGAGTGCAATGTCTGAGTGCAATGTCCTAGGGGTCTGCAGTTGTCTGACACATTGGTGATATGTGACTCTTAAGGCAGAACAGGATATTCCCTCTAGGAGCAAGATCACTACAAGGTTTTAATTTAGTAACTTTACCAAAAACATTGACTATTAAATCTTCATTGCAGGTAAACCAGGTAGGATGAACGCACATTTTCTAACTTCACTCTGCACCACAGCCTGCACTTAAAAAACTTGGCACGCAACATCCAGCACACAAACAAGTGAAAAAGTGACAGTATATTTTTGGGTATGTTTTTATAATTCTGAAGTAGCTCCAGAGCATTAACACAGGCCAAGAGAACAGCCCATACCAAACAGGCAGTATTGGAACGGGCATTGCACTAGTTTAATAAATGTGTTGTAAACCTGGAGAGTGTTCGGGGGCTTACACAATCTGCTTAATGCACCTCCGTTTTTAATAAATGAACAAAACCAAAATGTACAAAAGTGTTTGTTCAATGGGTCTGAGTGGGGGGGTCAGGAGCAGTAAGATCCTGGAGTCTCGTCTTGGCCGCAGTATTACAACACTCACACACATACGCGTAAAGAAAATAAACACAATTTCCAAAATGTAGAACGATTCCCTACACATACACATCAAATTGTGCTATCTGTGTGTGTATACATATCCATCTAATATGTATGCATGTGCTGTAATATTTTAAGTGCAGGGTCCAAACACGGAAAAAACATTTCATCTTTAATCAGCATCCCATTAGGATATGAGATTGTTGCAGAGACCAGAAACCAAGAGCTTTGTGTGTAAGTGCATGCAAAATGAGCATGTGTGTTTCCATGAATACATATGTATCATTCAAAGGGTTATTAGCAGAAAAAATGTACCCATCTGTGATTGCTAATGAGCAAACACTAACACTGTAACTAGAACTGTGTATCAGTTTGTGCTACAATGCACACTAAAACACAGCCATCATTAGGATTCCCACAGTGCGCTAGCTAGGTGGCATCAAGGTACCATTAAGGAAATGTAACCAAGTGGAACCAAACATTAGATTTGAAACCCAAGTCTACTAGGAGTGATTATCATTCATTTGATTCTTTTATTGGAATTAATGACCATCAAGTCGGTGACGACAGGTCTGCCATGTTAAAGCCACAGACTGCGCCGTCAAACTCGTCAGTTTGAGAGAAGTAAGGTGACTTCAAAGGGTAATTTGGTGTTTTTCACGGCGTTTGCGCTCTCAAAATGGAGTGAGTAACAGTATCTTGGCCTAACAAGAAGGGGGAGAAAAAGTCAGAGATGTGAAGGGAAGGAAGGGAACTTCGCTGAAGTCAAACAGTGATTTACACATTTGACGAACTTAGGCGAAGAAGTGGAGCCTGAAGTACCTCTGGTCAAATAAAGAAGGGGCATTTTTTTGGCAGCAAGAAACTGCCATTAAAAAGAAGAGAATAACTTGAGACTGATACTTGAAAACCGTTTTCAGATGCGTTGCTGGATTTTAGGCAATACATTTAAATAGTGGGACAAACAAAAGAACGACTTTCTTAAATTTAGAAGCTCCTCTCTTGGATTTAGCCTGAAACAAACCAAAAGTGGTCAAGCAGAAAATAATCATCTAACCATCATCTAAAAATAAAAGTTTACCTCAAGGTTTATCAACACTCAATCAGAAACTGAAGACATTAAACATTATATCTTAACACATTAACATTATACCATAGCCATTTTCATGTGTCTGTCCAGAAATATTTGTAAAAACTAAAACAACAAATACAACAGGTCCCAAAGGGAAATCCAAACTGCCTCTACTCATCTGATCGTCTGTCTCTCTTTATCTCTCCATTTCCCAGTCTTCTCATCCATCAGGCTATCATCATTTCTCTGTCGTTTCAGTCTCATCCATCACTTTGTTTTCTCGATCACTCATCCGTTCTCCCTGCTTATATTCTGTCTCTGTCTTTTTACCTCCCATGATACCATCAGCGATTCTTGCCACAGTTTGTCTTTTTCTCCGTTTTCTTTCTCTACTTAACACTGTTGTCAGACGCCTGTTATCTCCAGATGTGTGGTTTTTTTGTAAGCTGTTGTGTCTACCATCTCTGCTTCAATGTCACCCAGTTGGCACCCTGCCACACTGGCTACTGCTGGAAGGTGCAGAAATGGAAGATGAGTGGATGTACAGGGTATGCACATGCACACACTGCCATTAGGCCCATTAGTGCCTTTAAGTGGGACTGGGCTCTTTTCCAAGGGTGGGTTTGGAAATGTTTGGGGGGGTGGGGCTTGGGCATGGTTTTTAATTATTATAATTTAATAGTGTGTTTTTTTAAGCAACAAACTATACCTTATTAATGTATATGATAAATAAAGTCTGTGTTAAATATTCTACTAATATTCCACTTATTTCAATAAGGGCTACTGTCACTCCAAGTAGCCTACAGCCACGGGCATTTTGAGATAAGGGACCACTGGTAACTGGTTTAGAATGACTTTGACTTTGCATGTCTCTGTGTTTGTTTTGCATGTCCCTGACCCTGTTCAGCAAAGAGCTGTGAAGTGAGATCCAATCATAAGTTATCACATGAGACACATTAAGGACACAATTTAATGGCAGGTATGAACCGACGAGCTGAATGTTTTCCACTTGTGATCAGATCTCTCAGGACAAATACCAGGTCTGAATACGGCCTTTATGTCTTTATAGTTGTATTTGGCACATCTATAGTCATTCTGCATATTTTTTCTAGATCGATTTTTGAGTCTTTATTTGTTCACTTTGCATGTTGTTATTTTGGGTCTCGTTGTAATTGATTGATTGAACCCCTCCCTAAAAATGTCAATGTTCCCTTCCTACAGAGGATCTTAATATTTTAAAGAATGCCAGACATAGTATTAAGTGAACGTTAACTTATTTAAAACCAACCTGTAGATTTAAATGTAAAAAATTAACACATCTACCCATTCTAATCCCACAAATGTCTGTTTTTATGTCTATCTGTTTTTGGAACGCTTATCTCGCAAACCGTTCAAACTTATCTACTTCACACGTGGCATGTGTATTGTTGGTGGTCATGGAAAGTGCAGTGCCAAATTACATGTATGATTTGGACATGCAATATCTTTAATATACAATCAATTAAGATTGATCAATAAAAACATAAACAGTAAGATCACTGTGACCTTGACCGTTAACCTTTAGCATCCAAAATCAAATCAGTTAATCCTTGTTTGTGCCAAATGTGAAAGGATTCCATCAATGACACTGGGTAATTCTGAAGTATTACCACTGGCCAAGCAAACAGCCCATTCCAAACAGGCATGTTTAGAATGGGCACTGCACTATTTAAAGTTTTTTGTATTATTAGACCCCACTGAAACCCTGGATACTAGTAAGGAAACACCTTATCAACCTCTTATTCTGCTAAAGGGGTTACCAGGGATGATCACTCAGATTCCAGGAGGGGGCCTTTGCCACCCTGGCCACCCCTTTGCTGCTGCCCCCAGCTGCCGCCTCAGGGTGAGAGAAACAGCCGAGGGAGAGAGGGGGGAGGAGATGTAGAGAACAGGCTGGGGAAAAGGAGAGGGAGGGGGTCGAGGAGGAAAAGCACAATAAGTTAAGTGGTTGTAATAATGCTCTGCCTCCTGACAAGCTTCTGGCAAACCCGGCCATCCTCAGCCCATAACCCCTGCCCACAGCCTTGGCAACTGCTTCCCTCGGCAACAAGCCCACCTGGCAACGGTGCCCCCTCTCCTTGAGAGCAACAGGCTCCCAAGACAGAGGACACGCAGAGCTGGACGATGTAAAGCTCGGAGTGCATGTGTATCTGTGTCATAAATGTCGAGAAGTTTGCTGAGAGAAAAGATGCAGATGTGTGAGTGTGTGTCTGGAAAGTCTGATATAAACATGATAGATAGCTGCTGTAGAAATGACAAGGCAGTGCTCTGTGTATCTGGGAAAAGAGAGGGAAAAAATGTGTGTGTTTGTCTGCTAAATGCAAAGCACTTGGCTTAGTGAGAGGCAGCAGAACAGTCCGTCTTTGTGTGTGTGTGTGTGTGTGTGTGTGTGTGTGTGTGTGTGTGTGTGTGTGTGTGTGTGTGTGTGTGTGTGTGTCTGCATGTCTCTATAAACCTGATAGAGCGATTACTTGGCAGAGGTACAGACTCTTGTAAAGCTGAGGGGATGAGATTTTAGTTGCTCTAGTAATGACAAGGCTGTTTGAGAAAGAGCGAGTGTGTGTTTGTGCTTGTACTTCTATCTTTGTGAGGACCAGTTATAGATGTTACGGGGAAGGGACATAATGCGAAAGCGAGAACATTTTGGCGGATCCTCACAACTTCAAAAGGTTGTTTGACACTCGAGACTTGATTCTAAAATCCAGGTTAGAATTTGGTTTAGGTTATGATTAGGTTAAGGGGCTAGGGAATGGATTATGTCAGTGAGTGTCCTCACAAGGATAAAAGTGTGCATGTTTGTGTGTGTGCGTGTATATATATCAAACCTGGTGGAAAATGAGAGCCTGGCTGATGTAACCCCAGCTGGAGGTGGGACTGAGGTAGTGAATCAGCAGGAGCAGCAGCAGCATGAAGGCAATGCTGGCCGAGGCATAGATGGCATTGATCAGGAACATCATGATGGCACAGCCCACAATGCCCAACACGCACGTATGCCAGGTGAAGTATCGAAAGGTGGGCCTGAGAAGAGAACAGGATAGGTCAATTTACGGTGGAAACTATTAATAACTGCAAAAAGAGAATGTAAAATGTAAAGGAAAATAAAAACAATTGTATTGTGATGCTTACAAGGCTATTAAGATGCAATATTTATTCAAACAGAAAGACATACACAAGATTTATGTATTTTTGACAGGGAAGAAAAGATTAGGTGACAACCATTATACAAACACAAAGCTGTGATTGAGTTCAATATCAGTATGATGGGATAGATTTGTGTGTCTTTGTCTAAAAAAAGGCAATTGTTTGCTACTGACTTATAAAACTTTATTTGATTGTGTGATGTTTGGTTCATGACAGAAAAAAGTTGGAGTACCCTTGTGTTTAAGCTACAATACCTGGTTTAGACCTACCAAGCACTTTATTGGGAACACCATACTATTACTGGGTAGTTCCTCTCTTACTCCTCAACAGCCTCAGTTCTTTGGGAGGGATTGATTCCACAAGATTCACCTTAGCTAAGCTTTTGACACCGTGTACCACAATGTCTTAATCAGCAATCTGAAAAACAATGCTGACCTCAGTGATGTGGCTCTGATGTGGCTCATTGGTTCAGCTCAAATTTGTCCAGCAGGTCCTTCTGATGCCTTTTGTGGAGCCCCGCAGGGCTCTATTCTCAATCTACAATCAGCAACTGTATGTTCCGATAAAGCCTTGTACCACCACTGTGTCACCCATCATGTTTATGAGGGTCTAAGTCAGGTAAACTCACAATCTTCTTTTAATCCTTTTAAAAACTCAAGTGTATCTTATGGCTATTCCAATAAATAGCAAACTATTGATATAAACAGAAAAAAGTAAAAATTCTGGCCCAAATGAAATAAAAAAAATTCCGAGGACCTTTTAATTGATTTGGTTAAATGTTTAAAGTTATCAGGTTCAAACCTTTACACCAAATATTGGGACAAGTTGTGCAAACACACAACACAGTTTCATATATGACTTTATAAGGTATACTGCTTAACATGTTCACTACGCTATGCAAACAATGTGTCTCCATCCTACAGTGTAAAATTACTGCACAATGCAATGCCATGATGTTGAATCCCACCACTCTGCAGGGCGCCTTGGGAAAAATCAATACAGGAGGTGGAGGTGCGTGGCAACACCCAGTGGAGGCAAGAGGGAGAAAGAAGAGAAAAAGAAAACGAAGAGATTTAACTAGCTACCATTTGGTCAGATAGATTTTATTAGCTATATATATTTAATCTGACTGCTGGTGTACTATGTGCATCACCCAGGTTCTACAAAACTCTAGTCACAGGGCATAGCTGGACAAATTCTGACGGGGTGCAGCATTGGTGGGCAGATGGATTGTCAAAAAATCCATTAAGTTTTTATCAGCCCTGTCAGAGTCTCTTTTTACCTAATATATTAAACAAAATAATTTGTAAACAAACTCTGAAGACAATATGTATTAACATAACAATTTTCTGATAAGCCTCTAAGTAAACTTCTTTAAAAAGGGATTCTACAAAGGGTATGTTAACAAAAACATTGTCTTAGCTACAAGCTCCCACCCCACATCTGTATAGGGACTTCCCGAATGCCAGTTTTTCTCCTAACATGTGTATCCATCCACATGGGTTGAAAAAGCCAATGAAACAAAAATCTCTTACTGAATTATTAAAAACTAACAAAAGAGCAAAGAAATACATTTTCATTCGGGTCAGAGTATTACAGGTTACTGACCTTATTCCCACTCTACCAAGTCCATTTTTAGAAAACAATGGCAGATTTTTTTCTTCAGTCAGATCCGGAATATACTTTTATCTTCTCTTTTTCAGTCTTGGATCATGACTTTAACACATTAATTTGTATTAAGTTATTTCTCTCTATATATAACTTTATATAATAATATATAATAACATTTTACTACTGCCTTTGTATATGTTTAGCATATTCTGGTAGTGCCCATGCTTAGCAAACACCAGGAGTAATGCTACATTTTTTGTTGCGAATGTCTATGTTTTAACTTCAGCTCACCTTGGTGCAATTCAATGGCAATTGTAAATTTACAGTGGTGTTAACAAAACATCAGGATCTGAGGCTCTACATATGACAATGCTTGACTTTTGACGTCATAATATTTTAGGAGAAAGGCAAAACACAATGAAACTTTTCCCATCAATATATTTCAGAAACATATAAAAAAAGTCACTCTTTAACCAAAATTGATGACTGAATCTCAGTGTGAGAAACCATAATGACTTCAAGTCAAATTCACCACACACACACACCTACAGAGTAATTTCCTAATGCATGACTGCAGGGCAGCATCAAAACAAATTGGGAGATAATGCTGGGACAAAAGCAATTCAAACCCACATCGCATGCAGATTATACTGTTTGAGACTTCAGCAGACCTCTGTGTTTGTATTCATGGGCTTGAATTCATATATGAATGATGGCATTAGCCATATTTTACGCACACGAGCCTGTCAAAATACAATTGCATGTGTGTGTGTGTGTGTGTGTGTGTGCTATTTAAGTGTAAATGACTTGTATGGGTCATGGAGTTGGGTGCAACCCGGCGGGTGGAAGCGCTCACATTTTTAGAGGATCATGTACTTGACCCCAATTTCCCTGCAATAACTGCAGACGTGTGGATAAACAGCCATTAAAATAGCCGCAGCTGTAATTACACAATACAGCTCAAATGACCAGACTGGCTTCCTCCAGAGAACAAATTTTGACACTATAAGAGAGAGAAAGTAACCAATCAACGCAACACAGCAGGAAAGAGCTAATGTATCATGATGATGGCAGAGGGGGGGAAACCACCAGGAAGATAAATCAAAAGATAAGAAAAACAGAGAGTGTTCGACAAAGACAGCCATGAGATAATCATTCGGCCTTTTGTTGGTGAATATTTCTTCACTGAGAACAGAGGGGAAAAGGAAAACATGAGCAGGTCTAGGGTCAGGAGCTTGGAAGTGAATACTTTGAAAGATTAAATATGAAGCACATTGATACTCCAATTTCCGTCAGATAACTATTTTTGAGTTATTTACATATGATATTGATTTATCAGTTGATACAGATCAGCTCTAGGGATGAAAATGTCAGTCTGTGGGTTGGTTCAGCAATTTCCTCCAAACTGAAATACTGGAATAACAACTAGACGGTTTGCCGTATTGACTTTGGTGATCCTTGAGGTTGTTGTTTTAAGTGGAATATTCAGAGATCTTAAAAATGGATCGCCATGAACTTTGGTACACATATTAATGCCTCTCCCTCCTGGAATCTTTCATCACCAGGTCAAACTTTATGATGTCCAATACTGTGGTGTACGTGCAAATACATGACACATGACATTCCTATTAGCCTCAGCTCTACTTTGGGTTTAGTGGTAACCAGCAAATGCTAGTATACTAAAATTAAACAAATCTGATATAAATTAGAACAATAAGTTATTAAGATTGTAAATGAGGTGAACATTACTTGCTAAAGATGGTCACAGTGAGTATGCATATTGATGTTAACATTAGCACATCAAGGATACAAACTTTGCTTCACCCGCTCAAGTTGAAATATTTGAACTTGAGCGAAAGTCGCAATGTTGCAATAGAGGACAAACCATTGCTGCTGTATTTGGGCAGCTCAAGCTGTATGATACAACCTGCCATTCATTTCGAGACTGGGTGAAGAACGAGAGGGTTTGGCAAAGAGTGAGTGAGGATGTTGGAATATATGGTTAGTTCTGAAAATATCAATCTGTTACATGATTCAAGCGTCAACGCTTTACTAGGATCATAGCGATTTTCAAATTTACATACAACGGTTTACATGTTAACTTGTTTGTGTGTGTGAAGATGATATTCGCATGTTGTCTCTACTCACTTTACTCTTCCAAATAAACACAAACAATCATGTGGCCAAACTCACACGAGTAAACCAAGATGAAAATGAACTTCACATTTGGCCTGAATGCACCCTCCACCCAGGTGAACATGCAAGCTCCTTTACATTTGTTTTTATGAATAGTTATGACTAAGATATGTTCTGTGTAAGACACAATGAAGCTGAAAAAAAAACATGTCCAAATTGTTCTCTGTTGGACAAACTATATAATAGCAACAACTCAAGAATTCATCCGGCATTACACCAGCACCTTGAATCTACCTCCGTTTGTAAAAGGGGCTTTATGAATCAAATTAACTTGCCTTGCCTTACAGTATTGCTACTTCTTTTTTATGGGTGGATTGTATGTCATTCAGATATATCTGAGACTTTAAAATCAGCACCTGATATCAACCACTCTGTTGCATTGATAAGGCTTCATACATAGCATCTGGGTGTCTAGTCAAGCAGGAAATGTTCTTTGTGAAGTGTCAACCAATTGACAAACTGAAACCTAAAAAGAACAATCTCAGTTTGATTGCAGAGTTTGATTCCTGCACCTCACTGCTGACGATCGATGCAGATTGTTCTCGACCGCTGTTTTCAAGTCGAGACATTTACATTTTTACTTCTCATCAATAAAAGACTGAGATCCCAGAAACATCATCATGCTGAAGTTGTACTCTCGCAAAAAAAAAAAACATACCCCTAAGCTATACCATCTTTCTCTCCTCTCCCTTCCAGCATCCTTTGGCATATAGCATCACACAGGCCGGGTTGCTTAACAGGAGCCTGCTGTGTGGAGTTTACTGATGTAAACACCAGATTTCAGGCTCTTTAAAATTCAAACACTAGACTCAGCCATTTCACAGAGTTTTATCTTGCTTTTTTTGGGACAAATCATAAAAACTTTCTGTTGTTAGAACCTTTGAAACAGCAGTTAGACCACATGGAACCAAGAAGTGAATGTAGCACCAATGATACGAGTGCGAAGGTTCCAGGCTCAGAGAGAAAGGTTTCATTGCAGGTTTGCACGGACCTACTGTCTTCAAACTTTGCTTTTATTTCTTCTTGACTTTATCACTTAGCATCAGCGCTGCCCACAGTTCTCTAATCTTATCTCTCTCTCTCTATCCCATTGGAGAGTGGGTGGGTGTAATTACGATAAAAGCTTGCCCACCCGATCCGTCCTCCCCCACCCGGCTCTTTAGTCACTGCTGTTCCTCCATCAGCAGCGCCAGCAGTCCCTCCATACAATCACCTCACTCTCACCCTTTCTCCCATCTCTCTTGTTCTCCAGCGACTGATGTCACTTAGCTGACACAGCAAAAGGACCCTGAAATAATCGCCAATGGAGTCCTCCAAGACATTAAGAAAAAGAAACGGAGAGCGATGAAGATGGAGAGAGGATATTCGGCCTCTAGCCAAGAGACACGTCATAATTGAGGGAAAGCGGGGACAGAAGGTTTATTCACCCACACACGCACAGTCAAATATAGGGGGAGGGGGGGGTTGCCAGAAGATGCCAGGTTCCATAAGTGAAGGATCAGTGAGTGTACGAGACATTACGTCAGACAGTGTCTCAACACTGGCACACCACCAGTGGAAACTGGACTGACCTTAAAAAAAATGTTCAAGAACTTTAGAAATCACCTGATTTGGGATCAGACCACAGATGACCACAATGATCCCAGCGAGGATCAATCTCTGTTTATCTTGTTACCTGATAAACATGACATAATCGAGGAGCTGTGTTCAATTACTCAATCAATCAATCAATCAATCAATCAATCAATCAACCAACCAAAGACCCTATTCAGAATCACAATTTGCTGCATAGATAAACATCATCTGTTCCTGAAAATTATTTGGATCACAAATCTACAATTAAAGGCAGCTTCCTTTCTTTACAACTTTTTTTCTCTTTGTCATCTGTTCAGATGATATCCTTGAGTTTTGCCTTTTGAGCTTGTGTCTAATCTTTCCAGGCCTCTGTACTTCAGAGAAAGTTGTATGTCCAATAGTGTAATTTATGTCCTTAGTGGCACCTGGAAATTACTATTGCATAGCTGCTCATTCTGTAGCAGGGATTCCTCTTCTGTCGCTCATCCTGAGGTTTAGGGTTATTTAGGTATTTTCTATTTTCTACCTCTCTAAGGGACTGTGGTGGCTTGGGCGAGGTGTATTCTTTTCCACCTTACACTCACACTATTTGCAAGAAAAAAGTTAAACTAATATGCTCACTGATAAAGGGCAAGCCTGACTAATAGACTGGGCGAGGCTGCTCTGTAAAAGAGTTCTCTAGTGATTTGGTTTTAAAATAGGGGCATTCCCAAAGGGCTGATGAAACAAAGATTGTCCTTTTAGAGTTCAGGAATTTGACCTTTACGTTTCCCTTCCCTCTTAAAAAATAATTTATGCCTGCCTGAAAATATTTTCGGTGACGTCCAGTGGTTTTCACATTGCTGACTTGAACGACAGGTGTACTCCAGGAGTCTGTGATATCACCAGTGGGTGTGGTCAGAGGTTAAGCTGCTCCTACCTTTTGTTTCCACTGTATTTTACAAAACAGTTTCTTACAGTTTCAAAACTCTCGAGCGCGCTATCTTTAATCAACTCTCCTCCTATCTTAATAATAATAACCATAATAACCTTCTTGACCCTCACCAGTCTGGTTTCAAGGCAGGCCACTCAACTGAGACTGCCCTCCTTGCTGTCTCTGAGCAACTTCACACTGCTAGAGCAGCCTCTCTCTCCTCTGTCCTTATCCTTCTAGACCTCTCTGCTGCATTTGACACAGTGAACCACCAGATCCTTATTTCCTCCCTTCAGGACCTGGGTGTCTCAGGCTCTGCATGCTCTCATCCTACCTCAATGACCGCACTTACCGGGTAACTTGGAGAGGATCTGTGTCTGAACCTTGTCCTCTCACTACTGGGGTCCCTCAAGGTTCCGTCCTGGGTCCCCTCCTCTTCTCTCTGTACACCAACTCTCTCGGCTCTGTCATTCACTCACATGGCTTTTCCTACCATAGCTATGCTAATGACACCCAACTAGTCCTCTCTTTTCCCCAATCTGAAACACAGGTAGCAGCACGAATCTCTGCCTGTCTGACTGACATCTCTCAGTGGATGTCTGCACACCACCTGAAAATTAACCTTGACAAGACTGAACTACTCTTCCTTCCAGGGAAAGACTCTCCCACCCATGACCTGACTATTAACTTTGACAACTCCGTGTTAACCCCCACTCAGACTGCTAGGAACCTGGGTGTGACACTCGACAGCTAACTCTCCCTTACTGCCAACATTACTGTAACAACACGTTCCTGTAGATTCATGCTGTACAACATCAGGAGATGATCACTCAGAAGGCGGTGCAGGTTCTGGTCCAGGCTCTGGTTATCTCACGCCTAGACTACTGCAACTCCCTCCTGGCTGGTCTACCTGCTAGTGCCATCCGACCTCTGCAGCTCATCCAGAATGCAGCAGCTCCACTGGTCTTTAACCTAAATTCACTCACACTACTCTGCTCCTCCACTCCCTTCACTGGTTACCAGTGGCTGCCCGCATCCATTTCAAAACATTAGTACTTGCGTACCGTGCTGCGAACGGATCGGGTCCAGTCTACATCCAGGACATGGTCAAACCCCAGCCCGTTCACTCCGCTCTGCATCTGCCAATCGGCTTGTTGCTCCCTCACTGCGAGCTAAACACTCATCAAAATCACGACTGTTTGCTGTCCTGGCTCCTAAATGGTGGAACGAGCTCCCCAATAACATCAAGACAGCAGAAAGTTTACACATATTCCGCCGCAAACTAAAAACACACCTCTTCCGACTATACCTTGAATAACATTTTAAAACTAACAATTTAGTAGCACTTTGTAGTTTTGCTTTTTTGAAGAAATTGTACTTTCTTGATTCTTATTGTTCTGGGTTTGTACCCTCATGGTTGAATGCACTTATTGTAAGTCGCTTTGGATAAAAGTGTCAGCTACATGAAATGTAATGTAATGTAATATACTTCATTAAAATGTGACACAGGGACTAATGGAATTTAGTTGTGCTGCTCCAAAAAAAACCTGCTTTAAAAACTTTCTATAAAGGTCCATGGCTTGAATCTAACTGTGGACATAGGAGCTATGTGGTATTAATGTTAATTGTTTAGTTAATGAAGTGCCCACTTGATTAATGTAATGCATCTTCATAGCAACCAGATAAACACGTGTGTCCTTTAGAGGTGTGCATCTTCAGTAGCTTCACGATTCGATTCTATTACAATTCAGCAGTCAACGATTCGATTCACAACGATGCATCAATGCATCTCGATGCATTTCAATGTATCACATCCACAATTTTCTATATTACTGCACATAACTGCTTTTTCATCAATAACTAAAATCAGTCAGACAAACATGAACTCCCTTTTTATTTAGAATGTGCTTTAAAAATATGATAGACTATTACTGTTATTACAAATGTGCCTTAATTTACAAAATAAGGTTTTCAATTCATGAATCCGACTACAACAGTAAGTGTATGACAGTGGTCAGTGATCTCCACACTGATTTCACATTCATTCAGTTTAGACTTGTCTGCGGCACCTAAGGCTTAAAAGGACAAACTCTGATTACAGCATTTACTGTATCAATGTGGCACCACCTGGCCCCCCTTGGCAGCACCACTGCACTGAGGTGCATTACTGCGCTGGTCAACAAGTGACTCTGCTCCTCTGATGTTTTGTAATCATCACACTTAGAACTGCTCTTTATAAAAACCTGCTGAATTCATATTTATGTTCCTGGATAAACAGGGCGTCGCTTCTTCTGCAACAATGAAGTTAAAACACCGCTGCGTCATAATCTTCGGGAAGAACTTCTGTCTGCAGGAGTGTGTGAGTGTGTGTGTGTGTGCTTGTGTGTGTCCGTATTTAGTTATAAGTCGATGATGTTGGATCATGACTCAGGATAGTTCCGTTCACTTTAACACTGATGTCCTGACTTTGCGTGTCACGTTATGTTACATGTGTCTAATAAACTCTGGAGCAAGTCAAACAAACACAAAGTAAACGTCAGTACTGTACGTGTCCTAATAACTTGTGATCAGTGATGGTGTTTATTGTTAAGTGCAAAGTGAGCACCATTCGGAGGGGGAGTGAGGAGGAAACAGTCTCCGACAGAGACACAGGAAGACCGGCCTTTAATGAGAGTCTGTCTGATCCGGAAGCAGCGCTGGTTGTAATCATGCAGCGACGGGACATCGCTAAAACAATGAGAGTAGCGAAAAACATGAATCAATTCTGTTCTGTCCCTGCATTGATGCAGAGTCGCCCGAGTCCGCATCGCGATGCATCTAAGGATCAAGAAATTTCCACACCTCTAGTGTTCTTCATATTCTTGCCCCAGCTTGTAAGGCTTTCTTTCTAAAGCTTAAACCTGGTAAAACCACTGAATCACTCTTCATAAACCTAACTGAACTCCTATACAATCACAGAGCACATTATTCTACAGATTTGCCAGGCTGAGGGGTCATCCATATGACATGTAAACTTACTAAAGGCAGCCAAATTCAATTGCCTATGAGTGAATCTAAGTAAAAACACTGTAGAATCAATAGAATAAAAATCTGACACTCACACTGGACAATATCTCGGAGGATGATCCAGACAAAGACCTAATCAAAAAACAAATAACCAAAGCTCTGAATGTCTGGTCTGAACTGAGGCGAGCCCCCTTTATCCTCAGCCACCATCAAGTCATACCATTTTATAATGATTGTCTAACAACCCGCTTTCTCTCATCCATCCAGACACAATTGATGATCCATCTGGATTTGTACACAACCCCAATCTCTTTTAATAACAGTCTAGTCAAATCAGTCTGACTCATATTTGGACAAATAACAAGGTCGACGTTGTTTTTGTAGCTAATGGTTCAGCCAGTCAATTCACAGATTATTACAAAGACAATCAAGGTGGCTGCAGAGAACGCTGCTGTAATTTGGATTAATCAGGTGGCACAGAGATGGTCAAAAGAGAAAAGAACAAAAATGTGTGTTTGTCTGTTCAGCCGCCAGTTGTTGATGCTTTTATTGTCTAACTGAAGGTCATCGCCTAAATGTGACCGAGTTCCACACTTTCTGCAAAAATCCTTCTGCTTCACTGTGGAGCATTCAGTTGTGTCCTGATTCTTGGCCAGTGACCCTGTAGTACTATGGTGCATATATGTTTGTGTGTGTGTTGATGTGTATTTAAGCCACAACTTCAAGGGGCCGTTGCACATGCAGCATCAGCAACAGGACACACAGCACCCCTGAGGAACTATGCACACAGCTGGAGTCACCACTGATAAAGCTGCAGCCAACACAAACCTCCCAACACAAAACATACACAAGTGAAGGGAAAACACACACACACACACACACACACACACACACACACACACACACACACACACACACACACACACACACACACACACACACACACACACACACACACACACACACACAGAGAGAGATTGTCAAAGAGGCAGATGAACTCACACATGATTGATCAGGGAAAAAAATGCCTAGCTTGACTTAGATCTCAGGCAAAAAAATTGCAAATTGTCTATAAATTGCATTGCACTTTCCTGTTGTAGATCCACTGTGCAAACACACACACACACACACACACTCTTAACAAGCAGGCATCATTTCCGCTACATCATAATTTCAATCCCTCCCCTCTATGCACAACTGCAAATTTAAGGGAAAGGAAAATATTTCTGCTAAATTAGTTATGCTAATTACAGAGCAGTTCTCAGGGGGAGAGACGGCGCTAAATGGCTTTTAATTCTTTTCGCCTGGAAAGAGACGTGGGAGAGAGCCAGACAGAGCGAAGCAAAAGAAGCAGAGCGCACAAGCAAAAAAAAATAAAATAAATAAATAAACCAGTAAACACACAAACAACTGGTGTTAAAATTTGCCTGGCGACACAGCAACAATGAATTAACAGAATTAACAACTCAGGGGATGAGGGGGGAGGCCCAAAGCAGGCGGCCGGCCAGACAACGAGCCACCTTATCAGCTCTGTGAGCCCTTGGTCCCCTGGCCGACAGGGAGACGAGAGCTCGACGGCAGCAAAAGTTTAGCAGCTAACTTTGTGTCCTGTAGCCTTTGCCAGCGGTCACACAGCGATAACGAGGCATGAGCAGATAGCACACAGCAGTGTACATGGAGGGTACCCGAGGAAACACTGGGAACTCTGACTGCGCTATACAGAAAGTTATTTACTCACACACACAGAAATGCCTCCGATACAAGATGCTGGGTCGGCATTGGCAAGTTTACTAATCTATGTACCGATCCGATATGACGTCTTTAAAGTATATTATTTTCACCCAGAAAAATACTGCAACTTTCTTTTGGAAATAACTTCATCTTTGACACGTAAAAACACTCTCCCCATGGCATCGGCCATCATGATTTTTCATTGCATACGCCAATTAAGTTCACATCGCCCAACCTTACACTAGTGTTGCCGATAACAACACGCGCAATGTCAGCCAAGAACACCCCAGTCATCCTGTCATGCAATCATCACTTCCAAACAGGGTTAGTAGCATACAGCTGATAACATACATTGTATCAGTTGTTATTTTTCTGTACTGGTGTCGGATTGATACTCGGTATCGGCCAGGGATCAGAATCAGTATTGGGAGGGTAAAATTATATCTGAACGTCTCGAATCATTGTCTTTTCTTCTAGGTGATAGGTATGTTAGGCTGTCAAAAATGCACTAGGGACAAATGAGAGAGACTTGGGGTAAAATAACACTCTGATCAGGTCAGTACTACCTCATTATTTTCCACAGGTAAAAATATACCCAAGATGGAGCTTATTTTCAAGGCTTTGTCAAAAATTCATGCCTCTTTTCTAAACAATGACACAACGGTTTTAAGGTTGTGGCTCATCAGTGTAAATCAAATCTTAGCTTCAATACTACAGTGGCTAATCCCTGATCAGTCTTGTCAAAAAAACACAAAAATGGTCCATAGACATTTCCTTGGGATTCAAACTGTATTCAGAGATATTCTGTCATTGTTAAAAATATATATGGAAAGCTATCAATACATTGTACTGTTTTGGGAAAACCCAAAATGTTATAAATAAGTGTTACTAAATTAAGTTTTAAGACAAAATTGTGTAATAATTGGGTAAATGTAGAAGTAGACAATAGTAAATACATTTAAATATGCTATATGGTATCAGTTACTAGCAAGTTTTTTTTGATCATGTTAGAAATACTTTGACCATGCAGTTACAGAGCAAGTTTGTAGGCGATGGAAAGGCCTGAGTTTTCAGCCACAGACAAATGAGACATTTGTTAAACCATGTTATATGACCACTTTCATTGCTCTATTGATGACCTGCCCTGAAATGAGACAAGAGCATTGGGACCAAAGTAATCTCTGAGTCTCTGTGAGTAGCTCTGTTAAGTTTGAATGCTCACATCCAATGTCAAGTAAAGGGAGAAGCTCTTGTTGAATCAAGAATTTGTCGAGAATCAATATTTCAAAAAGGAACTTGTTGAAGAGAATAACTACTCCATCTCTTTGTTTTGCAGGTGTACAGTGTGTTCACAGTGTTTGTTGCCTACTTCCCTAATGCGTCCTTGACGTGGAGCGCTGCAAATGTTTTGACACGCTTTCCGACTCATTCCCAACCGTTACTGCAGAAGAATATATATTACACCAAATGCAGCGCTGGAGGCAATCTGTCGTAACGATAAAGTGATGCATGCTGTTTATACATTTTCACTCCTCCGTAACAAATAAAAAACAGTAGCAGTTATCATGTTCGAAATGTATTTCACAGCCAGTGGAGGAATTCAATCAAGGAAGGGATGTCTTTGGAAAAACGATGCAGGTTATAGGGTTTGGAGATATGCTTTTAGAAATGAAAGATTTGGAAGACAACATACTTTCTCAGCTACATCAACATTTCACATTTAAAATATGGAATATCTCATAAAAGCAGCAGAGGGAATCAAATATCAAACTCTGACCGTCCAGCCACACACACACACACACACACACACACACACACACACACACACACACACACACACACACACACACACACACACACACACACACACACACACACACACACACACAGAGAGAGAGAGACTAACTCCATCCTCATGTTATGCTACCGTTGTGTAAGAATGGCTTCAGGGAGCTTTATAAATCAGCATCATTGCAAGTGTCCTAGGAATACAAACTACACATGCACACACGCACACGCACACACACACACACTGTAAATTTAAATCTTTAAGCATCTCCACACGATGTTATTCCAACATTCAGTTCAAGCTGTCCACACACACACACTCACACACTCACACACTCACAGTTTTACTGTCGGTCCCCCTCCAATATGGGGCTATAAGGAGTGGCCAGTTTTATGTCTTTTAATTAGTACACTGTCGCCATAGCAGCGTCCAGCTGGCAAACGACCACCTCCATACACACATACATAAACAATGGCAGATGTAGAAAAAAAGAGAAGGGGAGGAGTGTGTTTAGTGAGAAAGAGCTCCAGAATACAGTACAATACATGGCCCTGTGTCACCCACAGGCCTTTATCATGACAGGTGAAGTGTGTGTGTGTGTGTGTGTGTGTGTGTGTGTGTGTGTGTGTGTGTGTGTGTGTGTGTGTGTGTGTGTGTGTGTGTGTGTGTGTGTGTTAAGTAAGTGATGAGGATACCTGAAATTAGGTGCCGAGGCCCACTCCAGGGCGAGGCAGGCCAGGTCCACAGCCGCATACACCAGCAGGAAGAAAATGGTCACAATGCTGGCGATGGTGTTGAGCTTCCCCGAAAACAGCACCAGCTAGAGAGAGAAAGAAAGAGAGAGC
This sequence comes from Hippoglossus stenolepis, assembly GCF_022539355.2. NCBI lineage: Eukaryota > Metazoa > Chordata > Actinopteri > Pleuronectiformes > Pleuronectidae > Hippoglossus > Hippoglossus stenolepis. The sequence continues at coordinate 26,778,999 of NC_061486.1, read as the reverse complement.
CAAACAAAGGAAGAGAGAGAGAAAGGAAAAAGAGAACAGCAAAGAAAATCATTCCCAAGTTGGACAGAACGGAGCATTTTGATGCCGTTTTTATGACCTTTCCCAGCAAATTACTTTTCACAGCCAAAACCCTCTAAAAAATGAACTGAACAACGTGATTTGCATGTTCATCTTTGTTTTAGGTGTACAGAAGAACAAAACTCTTTTTCATAAGCGGTGGCTTCCTTTTTTTAAATCTACCCTTTCTTCCTCAATAACAAAATGCATAATGAATCTATTTATGCATATGAAAAAGCCAATTCACAGTGCATGTGCAGTGCTTTGGGTTCCAAGTTTTCACAGCACACTTCTGTAAATGTCATCTGTATGATAAGCTCTAAGCCAGTTGTGATGTCACAAATTATTCTCTACGCTATGACCAAGATGCCTAATACGAGTTTTTTATACAGTGTTTCTAAGGTGTGATGAAGAAAAGACATCCTTTACAACTTTGCATACTAGATAAAATACTGTATAAGAAGACAGATTATATAAAGCAAAAGACCAAAGCCCCTAGCAACTACTATATAACCCCAACCCATGGCAGCCCTATAAGATACCAAACCAAACCATGATCAGATGGTAGAAACCTGGGGTTGATATTTGTAAAAATAAATGTCCTCAAAATTATTTAAATAAAAACAATTATTTAATTGCTTTGAATGAGTTGTTATCAAGACCAGAGGTTCTATAATCATTTAAAGTCAAGGATCCCCAGATAGCAGAGCTTAAGTCCACTTTGGTCCCTGGAAATCTCGCGAAGATTTTTGCTGTGAGATATGCTTATCTGTCTGCACTGTAGCTGGGCGGTGACATCAAGGATAGAGTTCACCAACATCTAGGGAGAGATACACTTAAAATTACACTGTTGTACCTTTTCCCAGCGATGCTCGAAGGACCACAGGTGCCCCCTGGCTCCGTTTTGGGAGCGCTGATTGAGGCTAATTTCCAGTTGTAATTAAGATGCTATCTGGGCTGCTGTTCAGCTGCATACAGCCAGCTCAGCCAGCTACGTTAGCAACAGCACCCTTGCGAAGTCACTGCTTAGTCGAGTTACATTCAGAATTTGCGGAGCCACATACTGAGGGTCGTACATCTGATAATCCTGACAGCACATTAATGTTCCCCATTCACCCGTGCTCTCCGACTGAGGAGTACTAGGAGCCTTTTATTAGAGAAAGTGAAGGTTGACCCCATTATAAATGCTGCCCCATGCCATGTTCTCCGACTGCAGAATGTGCGAACATGGCTGTGAGTAACTCTCTGCGAGTTACTGCAGATGTGACAGGCAAGAATGAAAGCAGTAAGACTTTTCATCACCTCAGCTGCGGTGCATCTTGGGAAAAGAACAATAATAATAATGATGTTGTATTGGCAAATATAGTTGTTCACATGACAGATTTGATTTTATTTTAAAGCTACATTGTTGTTGTTTTTGTTAAGGCAATGTGTAACAGTATTATAATTGTATTAATTAACTTGTTCTCATCCTGTTTGGTTGCGAGCAGGTGGTGAACAGTTGGTCTATTTTTTCATTTTTTTTTGTTGAAAACAGCTGCCTGCTGTTCCGGGAAGAGAGGGTGATGAGAGCTTTGAGAGTAAACCTAAGGTGTAAAGTTGCGGACCAGACAACCAAAACAGACAACTGGGTTTATCACTATAGCTTTTTCCAGACATGCACTGAAGTCTGGAGATTTTCCTGAAGTTCGGAGGGGCTGTATTTAAGAATGAAAATGTCAGCTGCTCCTTACATTTTCTGGAAGATTGCTTGCTAGACCCCTTGTAAAATGTCCAGTTGAGCTCATGCGGGAATACAGCGGGAATATAATTTAAAGCACGTGGGCTTGTCAATGACCTTTCTAACACACCAATGGAAACAAAATTGGAAGAATACAAACATCTCAAGATGAAAAAGAGGAGCTATACATGTAAAAGACACAGATGAAGATGTCACCTTGGAAAGATGATGAGATTAGAAAACTTTTGGTGATTAGAGCTGACGCTGGTGTTGATAAGCTGGGAAGTAAAAATCACTGGTGTCCCCCCTCGCCTGAAACTTCGGGACATTGTCTCGTCTGACCCTGAGAATCCCCTGATGTGTTCTTGACAGGTGAATGGTAGACTTTGAATGTTCAAATGAAAATGTCCGGACCCAACTATTAGACATTTCCAGAGTTCATCTTGTCAGTGCAACCTTTTACATGACATAATTTGATCCACTGTTAAAATAAAGGCTGGTAGGTGCAACTGTAGTTTTGAAGAAATCTGAGGTTTAGTTTTTTTGACAATTATCTTAATGGGTAATCTACATTATAATACAAACAGATATTTGAAGTAACATCAATACTGTATTCAACTCAAGAAAATGCATCACGTTTATCCAAGCTGAAGAAAATCTGAGGAAAGCAAGTCTTTATCTTTAAGGGCTGGAACTCTTCTGAAGCAAATGTTTGAAGATGTTGGAGATGTATTGATTTGTTTGCATATGGTCCGTCATGTGACTTGGACTGTCTGCACTGATCACGTGACTGCTTGCCTATATATACTGATCATATGACCACAAGGTATAAACAGCCCAAGGAAGGCCATTTTGTGCTTGCACTGATGATGAACTTAATGGCTGAAATGCGTAGGCATGTTCTTACCATTGATATGATTCAAAAGTTGGTAAGAACGAAGGAGAAGAAGAAGTAGGTCCAGTAGATGGCGGTAATGCACCTTGACGTTGGTTGCCAGCCACCAATAAACCCAACAAAGAAGAAGAAAGAAGAAGATTTAACAGTCTTGAGTGTCTCAGATTCCTTCAACTTGTCTCAACTTTTTGGATCCCCAAACTGAAGAGCGCCAGAGACACATTACTCACACCCTGTAGCCCTACTAGCTGCTGTTTTTTTTTCTTGTAAATTCAATTCACATCCGAGCAAATATTATAACTAGGATTGTCTTCTTTTTCTGACTTAAAAAAATAAATGATAGAATCAGAAAAGTAAACAAACATGAATGCCACACAACAGCTGAAGTCCCTCATTTACAGCAACTAGCCTGTAATCCTGGAACATGCACACTATTTTTATCCACCAGCTGTACCCATCACGAAACCGAAGCTTCACTATTCATGCAGTGTGTAAATTGCATCCGTCCACAACAGTCCTTGTCTTGAATCGTGCGATGCTGTGAACACTTTTAAGTTACACCCTTCTATCTTGGTGTCAGAACAAAAAGTGCGTAAACATTAAATGGGCACTGGCCATCATTAGCTCTTCTGTTTTGAATGAAATGATTTTTGTGGTTATTTCATCGTCGTTATCTTTAAAGGTACTTTCTTTATCTGCATGCGAGCTGTCAGGACTGATTGGGCAGAACAAAGAGGTAACTACTCCACTGTACCAAGGAACAAACACAGAGTATAGTCTCTCTCTCCAATTATCATATGTTTCATGATTGGCTGCTGGGAAAATCTACTGTAGTTGGAGCATATTTTCTTGAGCTCAAGGGCACATCATTGGTTTTTATGGAGGGGAGAAAAAGCTGCATTTCTGAGATTCCTAAATTAGTGACCATGAAGCAGAAGTAAACTGAAGGGGAGAGAAGGTAATGATGGGGAATTGAGATTAATAATGTCACATTACTGACAGGCGTTCAAAGCGGGAGAGAAAATGACATGAGACAAACCAGGGGGAGCAATGAGGATGGAGAAGGGTGGAGTGGGAGAAAGACGAGTGGAAAAGATGAGATGGAAAGAAAAGAGAGAAAAAGATGAGTGGAAAAAGAGAATGTGCGCGAGAGAGCATATCTGACCTCTGGCAGTGAAAGTCAGTGGGTGTCTCTCCAGTGCTCCCCTGGGAGCCGGCTCCACCAGAGCATTAATTAGCCATTAACTCAGACACAGGCCAGCATGGACAACTGCTGTCATAGTGCACAAAGTGTGTGTGTGGGTATGTGTGTGAGTGAGATGTCCATGTAGGTGCGAATGTGTGTCTGAGTGTGTGTGCGTGTGTGTGTAGGGGTACAAATCTTTCCTGGGTTTTTGTGTGGTGATTTGAAAGACTTTTTACTGGAAAGCAGAGTGCATAAATTCCACTGAAATAAGTGGGCTCACACAGACACTTTTATCAAATAAAGAAAATTGAGCGGAAGCAGCTGAGTGACTCCTCGGGATATAAAGTCGATGGTTTTCCAGAAATGTCCTGAAGGTTACCAGTAAGAATCGGACAGCGCTTCCTGGAGTGTTTATTTAGGTTGAGTTAGCCCCACCATCTCTTATGGTTGGCATGCCGCAGCTCATAGCCCAAGAGTAGCTTGTTCTTTACGAAGCATTGTGGAAAAAGCAACCTGAGATTTCCTTTAATCATTTTTGTGACTTTGTGGTAAGTGGTACGTTTTTTTTTCTTCTGTACTCTTTGCAATAAGAGACCTAAAATAAATCCAAGAAATCAAACAATGCATAATCGTAGTCTCCTCCGTGGATTTTTACTCACACCATGTAAGACTCGATTTCTTGGTTCAGCGCTACATCAACAGTTTTTCTGCAAATCACTTGAGAGTTTCATGTTCTTCTTCCGTAATCATCAGACTGCAATCTTACGAGCACAGACTGTTTCCAATGGAGCATGAAGCAGTCAACACATCCAGCTCTGAAGCCATGGCACTCTGCTGGGACACTGATCATGAGTGTGAGACCAATAGGCAGCCTGGTACTGCATCAACAGTAATGCAGATGATGTCCTGGACTATGAGGAGAGATCTTGATTTTCCAGTTAATCTATATTCCAATTCTCACCTATGATCATTGTTAAAATTGACTGATCTGTCCTGGGAAGGGCCCAGAAAATCTTCCATGAAGAGCTGCAGAAATAGACTCACACTTCTTTTTTTGTCTTTTATTGTCGCTGGATTGCTGTGCAGGTCAGAGGGGTGTGATCTTCAGACTCGCAGTCATTGGGAGTTTATACTACACAACTGACTAGCAACAGTGGTCACAAATTAAACGATCTGTTACTAGGAAAAAATGGTCTCTAAAGTATGTCACAAAAACATGTGAGAAAAGTCGCGGTGAGTCCTGCTCTTCTGTGTAATCCTGCCTACAGAATGATACATCAAACTGGAGAAGGTGAAACGCTTCAGCGCCCGGCTTGGTTAGTAATTTGGATTGAAGCGTGCCCCAAATGGGCCGAACTTCACTTAATGTCATATAGTTAAGTGGGTCCTCATCCTCGTATGAATTTAAGGTTTGTGGAGATTGAGATTACTTGGCTTTGGGTGAAAACATGGTTCTGAAGAGAATTGTTTTAGTGCAGAAATCTATAATCACACCAATTTTGCGGAAAGCTTGCAGGGATTTGAAATAATTCACAAATATTTTGGCGTATTAGCATTTGTTCTGAAAATCACAAGATTGCCAATCCTTTGGGGACTCAATAAAGCTGATCTGTACCATTCCACGTCCATCTTTTCCATCATGTTAATTTGTGCCGGGCTGTAAAATTACTTTCACCTCACCCGCAGTATCCAGCTCTATCCACATCAAACTTCTCTTTATCTTTTTATGTTTTTCTCATCTCCTTATTCCTGGAGTCTGCCTATTTTCCCTGTACTTAAAAGTCCAATGAAAAAAAGCCTTTGCTTGTGCCTTCTCTCTTCCTCCTTCCTTTTCATCCTGCAGTGCAAGTGTTCAAGGCAAGATTACAATCGGACTTTGTCATCAGTGAATCATTCAAATGGCAGAGGGAAAGGGAGAGAGAAAGAGGACAAGAGAGTCAATAATCTCTGATGGCAACGGCGACGCAGCTAACGATTTCCATCTAATTGCTCCTCCTCCACTCTTGGAAAGTGGTGAGGGATGAGGAGAAGAGGATGAGCGAGGGACAAAGAGTGAGAGCAAATAATGACAAGCCATTCAGCCTTTAACACCCACCTCTGATAATGATGGGATAGTCAGGCCTGTTTGCTCCTAAGATCCTCCTCCTCCCCTTGTCTCTCTATCCTCACCAACCTCCCCTCTTGCTAATATTTTCGCCTCAGAAAATATTGACGTTGTCTTTTCCCCACTTAGTAGACACAATAGAAGAGACAAAAATACCACGACAAATAAAGTAGTACAAAAATAAGTATGTTTTAGTATAACTTTCCTCCTGGCCTATTTATGTCAGTTCGTGAATTCAAAAACATGGGAAATGATGTATCTTTTTCCCAAGTTCCACAATTAGGACATCTATCTACATTTATTTTATTTCTTTACATTCTTTACATATGGAAACATTTTCAACCGATGCCAGGTAGATTTATTGCATATTTGACCATAGCACACCTAACTGTAACAGCCCCCTATTATTAAGAATAATCTTATAACTAATAAAGTAACTAAAGTAACAAATAAAGCAAATTTGACAGTAATTTTGACGTAAATCTGAACTTTGACAAACAAGAAAAAAAGATTCTCGAAAATCAAACCATTTATGTCAGCTGCTGATCTGAAGAGGGTTAATCAAGCTGCCTTTTATCCCATCTTGATTATTGTGCCTCTTATATTCATCACTGACTAAATTGCCTTCAATTTGTCCCAAATGCAACAGCTTGACTTTTAGATGGAACTACTAGAAGAGAACACATTACTCAAAATTTAGCAACCATTCATCGACTTCCCATTGCTTCTGGACTACACTTAAAATTCTATGAATAACTTACTGTAGATGGATCCACTCAAAACTATTACTATTATGACTAACTAACTAAGCCCATATTTAAAACTTTTCTTTTACTGACCAGTATAATTGTTAAACCCTTGTGCTAGTTTTAAAAGCCCTTCTTCAAAGTATTTTGTAGCTATTTGTAGTTTAAAGGGGACATAGCATGCAAATTCCACTTTGTTAGTGCTTCTACATGTTAATGTGGGTATCTGGCATGTCTACCAACCCAAAAACTCTGGGAAAAAAAGTTCCTCTAAGTCAGAAACGTCATGTTTGAGTGACTCGATTGAGCTTCCTGGTTTTTGTGTCGTAACAATGCACTGGAAGTCTCCCTACATGGCCTTGGCCCACTCCCCACCTCATCCATCATGGGGGGAGAGGGGGGAGGGGGGAGCTGGCTCATTAGCATTTAAAGGAACAGGCACTCAAAACAGGTCACTCTGTGGAGGGCTGTTTTAGACAGGGTAAAAAGGGTGCTGTTTTAAATGATCCTTGTGGTATTTTGACCAAAGTATGTTACAGACATTTCATTAAGACCCCAAGGAACCATATCAACTTGTGGTAAAATGGGCATGCTATGTCCCCTTTAACATTTAATTGGTCAAGAAAATGTAAAAACCTCACAACAATCTATGTTAAAGAAAATAATAAAAAACTGAGGGGTGACAGGATCCTGCTTTGGGTGAAAACAAGGGAACAGCAGAATACTCTTTTGTAACTTCTCTATGGTAGCAAACAGAAATATGATATAATAGCTATGGACACTCATTGAACACTATTAAACCCAGGAGACTTGAGTGATTCTAGAGCACTTCATTGGAATGCGCGATAATGCATCCCAATAAAGTGTGTGTAATGGCTGATCCTCATGAATGATTGAGCTCACACATTATTTGTTGAACATAAATGGCAAAAAGATAACACTATGACAGCTTAGATGCAGACTGAGTGGTCGAGTGCAGCTTGGGACGCATATGTCTGAACACAAACCGAGTGTGTTAACCGAGAGTGACCTGAACCGACTCAAACCCAACGCAGTTAATGCACGTTGAAGCACTGACTTTGTGTTTCCCAGTGTTAAGTTGAGCATTGTGCACTTTAGTAGCCCCGATGCTCATGGGGATCTCTCGGTCGGAGATAGCCGCTGATCATCATTTGAACATCATTTCTACGTTTTTGCCTAACCCATCCAGTCTGTTGAAGAAAATTGGGTCTGGTATCCACCCTCTAAAGTAGTCACAGGAAACAAAGACATCAAACTACCCAGGCTGAGTTCATTTCTTCTCTGAAAGAATCAGTTCTGTTTGAAGGAGGAATTCTCTCGAGTCACAAAGGAGGCCTCTCTGATCTTGTTGCCTGAGGGAAGTTTCTATGACAAGACTTTACAATCCAAACAATGGGCTGATTTTTGTCCCACTACCTTGCCAACCTTGCATTTTTTATCCCGAAATAATAGCTGCTTGTTAGAAGCTTCCTTTTCTTTCCTACTTATCTTCACTGCTCCCATAGATCAGCAGGAATTTATCCCAGATTTATTGATTTCACAAAAATATTCAAAGCAAGTCTAAGGTTAGTGTTATCTTAAATCTTGACCTTTAAAGCTCTATGTTTTTGGAACGATTGATTGCACAACAAAAGAGTGAACACAATTAGGAACTAATTTAATTTGGTTAATTAATTCACTAGACAATAATAGTGAATGTTGCCTGAAATTCTGACAATTGAGACATTGAGTCCCAAAAGCTGAAATGTACTTTCTTAATGCTCCTTTCCTCCTCAGATAACATTTAATTAAAAAGTAATCATGATTTTCGTTTCCTTAAATTTATTCTTTCAAAACATCAGATCAAAGAACTTTTGTGCACTCTTTTGCAATACTTCTCAGTTTGCTTTGATGCCCTAACTGGTTAATTTGTTGGTATTTTGCAGGATCTGCCTGTTCTTTCATCTGTATTAAATGTCCTTATTGACTATATCCACCATTCTGTATTTGTTTATCACCACTAACCTGCACAAGAAACCAGGAGATTAGCACAGAGACCCAGGGGTTACCGCTGAGGGACGTCTTCTTGGCTGGAGACAGAACCTTACCTACAGGAAAGAAAATAGATGTTGATGGAAACAATTAATCCTTCACATCTGAGGGAAGCACTAGCTTGAAAATATCCTTGTGCAGCCTCTGTATAAAAATATCAGCACTGACCTTCAAAACCCACATCAGTGAAATTCTGGATACATATGAGAACAGAAAAGTTTAATCAAAGAAAGAATGCGATGAATGACCAACCTTCGGTTAACTGGAAAATTTCTTCCACAACGTTCTATAATAAATGTCAGCGAGCATTGCTTCTAGCAGTGGAAAATATGACACAATTTTCAACACAGTGTGGGCATTGAGTAAATGAAATATCCGGTGGACATTCCTAGTTGATCGTGCCTGTTGTCAATACTTCAAGAGTTCACACATGCACAGTTTAAAATCGGCTCCTCTTACCAACACCTCCTCCCCACTGATATTCCTGACCATTTCTGACAATGTACTGCCCCCATGAAATAATAATGTGTACACCTATCAAATAAAAAGCAGATCTCGGCATGCGTGTTTACTGTCAGTGGACATTTACTGATTGATTTAAGGGTTACTTCAAGCAGGAAAAATACAATTTACTAATGTTGTGCCCTGTGTGCTGCCTATATTCTAGGATTTCAAGGACTGGGGTCTTTTATAAACACTGAGCAGGTTTTTACTACAGGTTTGTCCAAGAATGTGCTCAACAGGTAAATCCTGGAATGGGGTCAACAATGCAGGTACTCTTTAAAAAAGGTCAAAATCTTCAAACACCTGCACGATCAAATTCTAGGCGAAGATGCATAAAGGTGCAGGAACATGTGATGTTTTGATTAAACAGGCTCATAGCATAACTCAGAAAAACAATCAGCTCAAAAACCTCTTTATCGGGTTCCAATGAGTAGACAATATCATAGTATTATCAACTGTGGTACACTATCTCTAATGAGACTTCCTGGGTCGTAGTTTATCATCTTACTACCTGAAACAATACGCCCCCACAAAAGCAGGCTTTTGCATTTTGTTAACAGTTACGGTTTAAACACCCACTAATACAGTACTTCAACTGCTCTGCCATATAAGAAGAAATAAATGAAAACATGAACTGAATAACACTTTAATTGCCGAGATTGCTTTTAGCTGCACAGGCAACTTAACCACCTCTTGAACGTCTCAAGGCTGCGGTAACTAAAAGTGAATTAAAACAGAGCAGATCTACAAAGTGAGAGAAGCCATTTTGGGTGACACTGGTTCCCAATTAGTTTTCCCATAAATAATGTCATGGTTGAAGCACTTCTACGATGATTAATAACTGCTTTAGAAAATATCACTTTGATAGAAAGTTAAATTTAGAAGCCTGTGTCAATAAAAACTTTGAGGGAGAACTGAACTAAGACTCCTAAGGTGCATTTTCAGCCAGCTAGAATGAGTTCAGAAAATTATTTAATCTGTGGCTTAAATATTTCTTATTTTAAATTCATTAGGCAACTACAGTGTCGTGTTTTGTTGATTCAAATTCAAAACAGTCCATCGTTGAATTTGATGATTGACAGTTCTGACTGTACTGCTCCCCGTCACCGCACTGCCAGCTGAGGCTCATGGGTTTTACTGGTATCTAGAGTCATAGCCATCGTGTCCTTCCAAAATGACAGAGAAAGAATGATGTCTCAGAGTTCATTTTGAAAAAAGGTTGCCCGAATAAATTATCAGTAAAACTTTTGAATTGCTAAATTGTAGAGAAAAGGGAAAAACCCCTGTGGACATCATGTAATGTGTGAATTTTGCTGCTGTTTCTCTTTTAAATCCCATTGTTTCTGTTGAATATTTATAAAAAGGCTTTTTTCATATGGAGGCTGAAGCAGACCAGTTTCTGACAACAGACCTCTGGGCAACAATGATGCTGTAGTTTACAGAGCCACCGACTGGATTCAGACTATGGATGGCAGATTCTAAGATAACTGACATTTAAACAGAATGCATGTAATTAACTAAATGTCTTGTCTGAAAAGAGAGAGCGAGAGAGAAAAACAGTGAATGTGTGGGCGAGACAGCAAGCACGACAAACTAAGATGACCCTTCACTTTTTTTACAGTTCATTTGCATGCAGCCTCTTTTTTAATATGTGCCATTCGATCTCATGATGAAGATGACGTTTATGTTGGATCTTGCAGTGGCTCTGCTCTGTTTAACAGCCATCTTTGTAACTGTTGTTACAAAAATGAAAGACAGATCTAAACACGAGACAAAAATATATGAAAAAGTTAAAAAAAATACAAGAAGAGAAACTCAATATAGGGACACTGGAGGTGGGGGAGTGGGATGTGGAGGCGGAATCAACGCTTATGACTCTAAAGTCCAATCAATGCAACTGAGAGGAGAGGACTGAGTGATGGAGAGGACAGAGAAGGCATGACAGAGGTGAACACAAGTTTCAGAGACGAGAGAGAAATGGAAGATATGTGGGATGACAAAAAAAAACTCATGTGTTTGTTTGTGTGTGTGTGTGTATGTGTATGTGTGTGTGTGTGTGTGTGTTCTTGTCATTCATGCATGCTACTTACTGCTTGACCTTGCCTCTGTCCTATGCAAACTGAGTGATGGATGCATTAATTTTCCAACGTGCGCACGCATCCACACACACACACACACACACACAGTGGTCATACGAACAGCTTCTACAAGAGCATTACACATTTATGGTTGCGGAGTCACTGACTCTTAATTAAACAGATTAATCTGATTGGGGTTAACCCTTTGGCTGTTGGTGAACAGACGGCTGAACTAGAGTCATCTGCTGCTGCTCCGTCTGATCACTCCACAGAGGAACTCCCACTAATACAGCCATTCATCTCCCCTGACACACACACGCACATGGCTGTAGACACAGACAGAAACAGGCCAAATCAATTTGCAATGGACTTAGCGGAGGAGCAGAGGATGGGATAAGGAAGTTGCTCACAGTCATTAATAATGACAAAGGAGCATGCAGCGCGGACTCACAAAGTGAGGTGGATATCACTACTGTCTGACTGTGGCTAACATTACAACTCAGTATCTTTGTGTTTAAACTTTCAGGACAAAGTGACAGTGATCATTTACTTAAGTTGTTCTGTACCGGTATCCTCAGGGCCTCAGTGTGTCTTTGTAGTCTCGACACTTCACTTCACACAAGAAAGGGCAAACACACTTCAGGACAGTCTCGCTGCAAAGCCACTCATGGCGGTGCACAAACATAAAGTTAAAACTCTGCCTTATATAATGTGTAACAATTCTACAATGTAATAATAACTAGACTTATTTTATACATTTTGTGGACTTAAACAATATTTAAATCCAGAGAAAAACACAATTTTATTCAAGGTAACAGGGTTTCATTTTGGTCACTTTTTTATTATGTGATAGACGCTTTACCTGACATACTGCTCGCCAGTTAGCAAGTCGGCCAATATGTCTTTCCACTGTTTTGTATAGGTCACCCGCAATGGATCATAATTAGGGCCCGAGCACCTCCGGTGGGAGGCCCTATTGTATTTCGAAGGATTTGTATTTCCCTTTTGGGGCTTTTTCAGGGCCTAGACATGCTCAAATTGTAACCAAAGTCTGCAGGGAATTCAAAACCCCAAAAAGTAATTGTATTCTGGAGTAATTTGAAATGGGCGTGGAAAAATGGCTCAACAGCGCCATCTAAGGAAAAGCCCCTCAGTTAGCTTTCACCGATCTTCACAAAAATCGTAGCCCAGGTGTATCATGACCAGACAAACAAAAAAGGTCAGAGGTGCAATGGGAAAAAAGCAACAGGAAGCCCGCCATTTTGACTTTAGTGGCCATATTGGCCATTTTCCACATTTTTACTTTGATGTACTTTCATCAGATCAACTTCATATGGAGATGCGTGTCATCACAACAAGATGGAGATGAAAACTACCTCAAAGATTGATTTTTCGTCATACGGTGTGACCGTGGCGTGGCGTCAAAGTTTGATTACACGCCATCAAAACACGAGGTTCTGTATCTCGGACATACATGGTCCAATCGAGTCCAAACTAGACATGTAAGACGGCCTGATGACATCTACACAGAAATCATGACTTAAAATCACAACGCCACCTGCTGGCTAAAGGAAGTGACATGTTTTATACTTTGATGAACTGCTCCTGGCTGCTTTACAATATACAGCTCAAATGAGCTGAGACAAGTCATTGGACCATGGTCAGAATTGTGACATTCCTCAAACCGTGTAAACATAGCGGTGCGGCGAAGGATCATCCTTCGCCAAAGGAGACGATGTTGTCATAACTCCAGTGTGCATAGTCCTATCACTACCAAACTTCTGTCACATGATTAGAGTCCAAGCCTGAACAGCGCTATGTGTCAATATTTCCTCAGTGTCATAGCGCCACCTACTGATTCGCCATGAAACAGGAAGTACTTTGTGAATCCACTCTGCATTATCCTACCGGCTCCGAACTACTGACCTATAATCACAATCCTGACCTGCACAGCTCCATATATTAATATTAGTGCAGGGTCATAGCGCCACCTACTGATCAGTGTGATAATTAAGTTGTTGTAACATTGTCCAATTGACACAAAATTGCTCATGCTACATCAGAGCCCCTTCTTGAACAGATATATTAGTCTGTATGTAATAATAGTGATGGCACCACCTGCTGGCAACAGGAATTAAGCTTTGTTTTACAACTATCATTCGATTTACATAAAATTTTCACAGTGTGATCTGCAATTGATAGCGTGGACCGTAATGAGCAATTAGCAGGCAAGGATCGACATCACGTGATGGACGCAGGAAGTGAAGCGTTCGTCCTTGCCGCAGTGCGCAAAACGCATGCAACGCGGAGACGTGCGATTGGTCATTGATCGCTCTCTCCACCAACCGCAACATGCTTCAAATTGCCTGTGCTCGGGCCCGTTAGTGCTACAACGTAGCCCTAGTTATTTATTGACATGTGCTGAAGTGTAATTTCTTCTTTTTCTTCTCTTCTTCTCATATTTTTTGTGGAAATATGGTCCATAGCCAAATATCTTAGTGTTGCAGAGGTGCAGTCAAAGGCCTCGTTCAACAGCCCGGCAGCAGTGCTGAGATATTTCCTTCAACAGATTTTGGGTGAACTTTGCCCATTTGAACGCATAACAGAAGGCCAGAGTCAGGTGTTATAGATGACAGTTGTTGATCAATAAGTGAACACCCTCCTGATCTAGTCCCCTCAGTCTGACGCTTCAGCTGCTGGAAGACATTTCCATCACATCTAGCAAGCTCCTGACTCTTGAATTAGCTGATACAGCATAGACAATAAGGATGAAGGTAAAGGCGTCGAGTTGTTTGCCCTGAAGTTGCTTTTGGTTGCTTTATTTTAAAGTGTACACTTAAAATAACTATTCTTGACTTTACCCTTCAAATTATGAAAAAAAAACATAAAAAAGACAGTCTGGTATAGTTTAATTAATGAAATGTGTCTATCTGCCTCTGTCCAAAAAATACCTCCAACGCTGACTTTAAAGAGGACATATTCTGCTCATATTCAAGATTATAATTTTAATTTGCACTATTACTTAACGTTTTACATGCTCTAATGTTCAGACAAATCGTACTTTCCTCATGCTTTCCATTTCTCTTTTCAGCCTCTGTCTGAAACATTTGGTTTTAGCTCTCTCTTTAAAGCACACAGGCTGCGAGCAGTGGTCTGTATAAAACCCTGCCAGGATGCTTTGTTATTAGAGGAGCAGTTCAGTTCAGTAACATCGCTGCTATACGATGGTTCAATCAAGTGCATCGTGTATCTTCTAAGAGGGGGGATGCAACATGAAATTATGTGAAAATACGAGGAAAAAAAAAACAGGTGACCAAAATACATTGAAATGGTATTAAACTAAGATATTACAATCATTATCATAATTTTTTAATCCGTATTAATGGAGAAATTGCTACATTTGTGGGTCTCTCTCCCAGCTTGCCGGTGATTCGCAAAGGCATTCTGGGAATACCCCTTGGTTTAGATGAGGGTCTGAAAAATCTTTGTTTCAAGGGCTATACAGCCCTAACACTTGGCCCCACCCCTTCATCCTAAAAAGGTATTGGGACAGCCTACCCCTAGACGGGAGCGCGCAAAATGAAGGGCAATGGCTAAGGGCTCGTTCCAAGGGGTGAAATGGGATTGGGCCCAAGTCTGCTCAGTTTGACCAGCTGGCCCAATCTTTTGTGTTTGGTCAATCACTACCAATGCGTATAGGAAATGTTAGCTGCAAGGCATGCATCATGCAAATGTGGGGCATCGTCACATGACATCATGATGATGCAGGATCGGTGGGACTACTGATGAGGGGCTCAGGAGATTCAAGAGCAGTGTTTTCTGTGGTACTTTGGGCATTTAACTTGTACATTCACAAAAATATATCTATATCACTGAAAAAGCATAATATGTCTCCTTTAAATGCCAATTCTTTTTAGTTGTGCTACCTACCAAACAAGTCATCCCTGGCCAAGGCGTAGAGGATGCGTGAGGCTCCAATGAGGTTGCTCATGGCAGCAGAGAGCGTGGAAGAATAAACCCCGATGGTGACGAAGGGTTTCCAGACGTTAATGTCCCTCAGGAAACTGTAATCCCTCTGCAGCAGAACACTGTAAAGGTTTGGGAAAAAAATTAAACATTATATAAATATCCTCTTGAAAATGAGAATTTAAAACTCAACGGGACTTTTCCTGGTCAAATAAAGGTTAATAATTAAAACAATCATGGATGGGGGTTTGCTTCTGGCCTTTAAAATTGACTAAATTAAAAGAAATATTATTTTCCCTTTATACATCTTTTAATTTCATTACAAAAATTACAGTAGAGAGAGAGAGAGAGAGAGAGAGAGAGAGAGAGAGGATAAAGATTGGCAAGATGTGATAATTCGACTCATTTGTCATAGCTGTGTGAATTGCTTAGTAGGGTTGGGCCATGTCAAATTAATTGAATAAATCTATATCTTCTGACATTTCAGTTTAGTCCAAACCAAAATAACAGGTTTAAAGGGTGCCTCAGTCCAAAATTTAGTCCAACCAAAAGAGGTGGTCACTTTTTGGGATAGTTACGACTTTCGGACCAATTGCAGGAAGTTGACATCATGCTGAACATTAGAAGAAGAAAAAAAATTAAAACAGAACCAGCTTGCGGGACTGGCATCCGACAATATAATGTTTGAGTGACAATGACGTTCATTTGACACACTTGAACTAGAGTCGAGTACTGTGTAAAGCCATAATGATGTTACAGTGGTAATGAAATTAACAATATGAACTCATTCATTTATTTTCTCCATTCACACAGTAAGACTACAGCTCGCTGAACTGAAGATACACCGACAAGTATAGGTAGACACAGCTCACGTAAGAAATAACAACAGTATGTACATATGTCATACAAAATTCTTAAAGTGTGTTCCCTAAATTACAATGTGAAACCAAATCATACCCGATCAAATGTAAACAATGTAAAAAAAAATTATAATAACCTTGGTTAAGACCATGGTTCAGACTTTAAGAGGTGAAAATGCCCTTTATTAATAGTGGACTAAGATTTCCTTAAAGGGATAGTTCACTGTGGGTGCAACACTGTTTACCCCCAGGACTACAGAAGTGTTTTGTGGACTTAAACACCTTATCCCCCCCCCCCTCCATCGTCATAGTGGTGAGTAGATAATGAGGGAATTTTCTTTTTTGCGTGAACTATCCCTTTAAGGGTTCTACCTTATGGTTGTATGCCTGTCTAGATCATGGCGAGGGTGAACAAAACATAAACATTGTTGTTCCATGTAATTTCTGACAAGCGTCATGAAGACTGTCAAGAACAGAAAGCACATGTGGAACATTGCTCTTTGAACAAACAATTATTTTTTAATGAGGCATCAGACAAGTCATGTGGGCCTACTTTGAGTGGGCATGGTCGCGCGGATGAAAAAGGCCAAACTTGAGCATTAGTACAGCTGGAAACATGGAGCTAAACTGGATGATTTACGAAGACAAATGTTCTTGATAAAGTTAAATCTTTCCAAACCCAAACAAGCAGCTTTCACTCTACGTCATTCTGACAGAGACAAGGTAATGCAGTCAAGTTTTGTAGTGGACTATGGAGACTCCTTCTGAAGAAGGAGAGTCTTGTTGTTTCTGTGGAGCTGCTATAACCTGACAAAGTAAAATTGTTACAGGGTAAAAGTTTGTCCCAGAGAAGCTTCAGAGAGCAGATTAACGATATGGCAAAAGTTATGAAAAAACACTAAAGGACACTAAACTAACTAATAGGTGGAACCTGCCGAATTCATCAGCAGGATGATCCCTATCAGAAATATATGATGGCGTATGCAAAACGACAGTGACTACGCTTACATAAACAACAATACTGTGGTAATTAACCTTATTCTGAATAAGACATTGTTTACATGAGTTGCTAGAAGAATATTCCATTCATATTACTGTTTACATGTTCACATCAGAGCAAAGTCTGATTATGACACATGTCAACATGCATCCAACTACATTTTTTAACCCGGACATGAGTGGTCAGGCAGTTGTTAACTGCCATATGTTGAAATTGCTAAATACTATGAAAACTCAAATGTGAATACTGTGATTAGCATCCATGTGTACATAATGAAACTAAGATCGGAATACTCTTTAATAACTCTTCAATTCTTAATTCAACTATTCCTTATCCCAGGTATGACCTTATTAAGATTAAGGTATTCAGAAAATAAGGTTTATATAACAGCGTTTGGCTAATATCTTAATATTGTCTATTTACTGTAAACTTTGACAGTCATACAATGTAACAGTTTCTATGTTATACCTGCCTGGAAACTAAATCAGGTAAGCTCTATGTTTTATTTCAGAGAAACAGAAGGGCAAAAAAAAAAATAGACCTAGAATTGAAAATTGAACATGCAACAAACCAGACAAAGATTACACATATACAGTCTGTGCAGCCACAGACAATGTTTATCGTTAGATAACATTCATACCAACAGATCAAAATCAAGTAGTTCAAAAGGTTCAGTTTCATTTCAAACTCATCTGTTCTAGGGGGGGGGATATGCCCATGTTCAATGAAAAAGACCAGGGTTGAAGAGGGGGTGATGATTACTCTGCCAGGGTGCCTAATCATGAGATCCTGGAGTAAGGGGCTCACTCCACTGAGAGAGAGTGTGTGCGTGTGCGTGTGTGCGTGTGTGTGTGTGTGTGTGTGTGTGTGTATAACAGATGCTGCACTAGACATGGCGGCAGAGAGATCAGAGAGTACAAAAACCACAGCAGGGTGTGGATGATTACGACCTGCCCCCCATCTTTTCAATACAACACAGCCAGAGAGGAGAATTAGAGTGCAAAATATTTCTCCTCTCCATCTAACTCAATCCCTCTATTTCGAAGCACACAACCACATCCAATCCATCTATTCCCCCTCTCTAACCACCTTCAACCCCTCATTATGATATTTTTAAAACCCACTCAAGGTTTTTTTTTTTCTCTCTTTCATTTTATTTCTACTTGAACCAATGTCCATTCTCTCCCTCCCTTCATCTCTCTCTTATTTTCCTTGTAATTAAGAGTCTCATCACGTTTTCTTTCAGGTCCAGTGATTTTAATACTTATTATCATGGTCCTATTAGGTATTGTTCACTCCATCCAAAGATCTGGGCACACTATTATTTCACATTGAACCGGAGAGGCAGGCAGCACACACACACACGCAAACAGACATTCGCACACACGCTCACAAACACACACAGGCGCGCACATCCACATTGCCACAAATCAACTAAACAAAGGTTCTGTGGAGAAGTTAACATCACCCTCCAAATTAGGAAATGCCAACTACTTTGTTTATTTGGGGTGTGTGTGTGTGAGTGTGTGTTTGTGCGAATGTGTGTGGTATGAGCACTGCAGAGAAAAGTTTACGAACAATAGCTTTAATCAAGAGTGTCTGACATATTCATAACGCCCAAAAAAACATCCAATGGACTGATACGCATGCACACAGTTGAAGTGGGTGTGCTAAGCATGCTAAGCATGACGAGGGATTCAACTGTGTGTGCATGGGAGAGAGGTGAGTGATGATGTGGGTCAAACCTTATGGGCTGATTATTAATTTCTCTGACGTGCGGCAGGAGCAAAATAAATCTCGAAAAAAAAGCTTGACATTTCCAAACTCGCTCCCA
This sequence comes from Hippoglossus stenolepis, assembly GCF_022539355.2. Classification (NCBI taxonomy): domain Eukaryota; kingdom Metazoa; phylum Chordata; class Actinopteri; order Pleuronectiformes; family Pleuronectidae; genus Hippoglossus; species Hippoglossus stenolepis. The sequence goes on along the minus strand of NC_061486.1, from coordinate 26,759,997 downwards.
AAAACAAAGCCACTGCAATCCGGATGACAGATGACAAATGGTGTGTCTGTGTGTATGTGTGTGTGTGTGAAAGGGAGAGAGATAGGCAGAGCGAGAGAGATTGTCCATATGTTTGAGTCATAACAGAACGAACAACAATATGGAGTCTGTGTTTAATAATTTTGTGTTTCTTGGGAAGCTGTGTATTCATTACCAACAGAGTATTGCTCATAAGTGACTCAAGTGTGTGTGTGTGCTGTGCGTGTGTGTGTGTGTGTGGCCTGGATAGTAATTATTGATCAGATCATCCAGTTGAAATGAGCTCTGCCATGCACATAAAGCGGCGATCAAAGCATGAGGGAGCGAGTGACAGATTAAAAGAGCTAATTTAGAGAAGGAGGAGGAAACAAAGCTAAACGACTAAAAGGAGCCCACAGAGATTGTTTGGCTGATTGTTCTCACTCCCCCCAGCCCGCCACATCCTTCAGCTCATTTGTTTACCATTTTTATTCAAGCCCTCATTTGTGTATTCATGCGTATTCATCTTTTAATCCATCATTTCATGTGTTTGTGCTTCTGATAATTCACCAGCGCTTTGGTCGAACATTATGGATTAATTATCTGTGATTTTTCAAATGGGATGAAAAATGAAGTGCTGACACCAAGTGTGTTTGTGTGCGTGTGTGTGTTCATTACAACGTCAGCAGCAAGATTTCCATCACACTGTGAGCTTCTGCTGCAGCAGCTCTTGGTGGTCTCAGCTCATATAGAGGGCGAGGTCACTCCTCATCAGGTCTAACATAACGATCCAGGATCATCTAGTTTAATGATCCTGAGTAAAACGGCTTCCAAATGTCCAATAAATGCTCAAGTGGGGTCAGAGCCACGAGATGGCTCTGCCTTATGGCTAACATAAGTGTTTTGCTCATTGCACCATTATCTAACCATTTGTGTCTCTATATATGGAGATGTTCCTGTAAGGCAATACGCTGACTCCCTGTTGACTGTAAAGGTTAGTCCCTCTTACCTGTCTCTCCATCAGTATTACAGCATTTATCAACAGCATTTATTATTATTGTATTTTTCTTTTGTCACCCCTTTACTCTGGGTTTGCATGCAGGCATGGGAAGATACACTACTGGTGTATTTAAACAAAAGCTTTTCTCAAAAAACATAGTTCCCCTAAAATGTGCATACTTTTAGTTTTTTTCCTTTAGCTTCCCTTTTCTTTTTAAAAACTAAGTGTTGAATGCTTAACTAATCAATATGTTTTGTGCAACAGTGCATTAAATGACAAAGTGTCATGTAAAAGATGTCACTCACGATGACAAACCAACAGAGAAGTAATTTTCCACCATTTCAGTAAGAAAAAAACCGAGACAATCACTGCCAAAATCCTCAGAGAACATTTCCAAAAGTCGGAGCCGTAACAGCCTGAACACGTAGATCTCACCTCACAAAACACCTGTGTTACCTGTCCAGTCAGTGTCTGGGCCGGTGGGCTCTGAATGAGCTCAGGCATCTTAACCACGACCAAATCGTCTCCACAGCAGCAAATGCATCAGCACAGAGCTACACCCTTTACTGCTGGGATTTAGTGTTGGGATTTAGCCTCACTACACCTTCACTTTGGTTTTTCAGAGTGTAGCCAAAGTAAAAATGGGTTGGGGGATATAGACACATAAAGAAGCAGAAGAAGAAAATGAAGCAAACAAAAAGTTAAACTGGAGACAGAGAGGGGTTGAAAGAGTCAGACAGAGGAAGAGAGAGGGAGAGTTAAGTGCTCTCAGGGGAGTAGACTGTGGTTAAGGATTATTTAACGGGATAAATAACTAACAGGGGCTCTGTGCACACGCTTACAATCTCGATCTCACTCTCACACACACACAGCGTATACATTCCTCTCACTTTTCCAGAAAAGTCGAGTCTTTCTTTTTTATTTGTCTGCTTCATTCTCAGAACAACATGGAGTATTTCTGCAGTGTCTCTTCACCCACACATTGTGTATTTACATTCCTCTGTTTTCTTATTCTTTAGTTTGTGCTTTTTTCCCCCACTGGATCAGTCACACACTTTTGTTCGCTTCTCCTGCTTATCCTTTTGGTCCTTTCTAGCACAACTCTGAAACTTTTTGGATAAATCAAGGACCTTTACCACCTGATGTTCCAAATGTAGTTTCTTTTCTTCCTCCTAAAAATCCCAGTGACCCAAATAGTGTTTCACAATGGGTCACAGACTACAGAGTTTGTGTTTGCCGTAGCAAATGTCTCTTGAGTGGTAAATTACACGGGTTCTATTTTTCATACTTGCAAGCAGCTGATTAAAAAAAACATACCAGCAGCAAAGAGGAAGCAAGGCTAAAACAAAGTAAAATGCAGGTACAAAAATGGGCTAAGTTACAGGGCAACTGAAGGGCAAATACATACAAGAGCTGCATTATATTTCTTCCTGCTGAGCACATGCTGTTTCAAGTTTCAACTTTGAAGTCACTATTTGCAACTTTGAAATGTTTTGCCTTTGGGGCCCCACAGTGAAGTTATCATGAAAGACACGTTGGCAGGCAGCCCCTCCCGCCACACATATAATTCAAGTAGATGACAGTGAGGGACAGTCCAGGTAGAAATAAGGACATTTACGTATTTTTTTTAAAGTGCGTTTTTTATTTTGTCACCCCAAAACAGACAAGGCAATCGAATCGATATAAATTTGAACTGAAATATCCAGCTACCCTGCACTAGAGTCCTGCTACAACGCACTAAAGGTTGCCCGCAAGAAAGTTATGATCTTACCGACTATTTCAATTAATTTATAATGTTTTATTTTATCTTGTTTTCACTCTTTTCTCATCTGTAACATCTTTTAATTTTGTATTTGTGCTCTAATGTTGTGTGATCTTCAAACAGATTTTAATTGTTTCAGATTTCTTGCTTTTTCAACTTTTCTATATTATTTATTTTTTCATCTTACACCTTGTAACTGTGTTTTGAAAGGTGTTACATATAAATATTATTATTATTATTAAGAAATTATAAAAAATTTCAAAAAAACTTACACACTTCTTGCAAAGACTTACATTGCCCTCTGTACACTAGAAATCAACCTACTGTATAGCCAGTAAACAATTAGCTCTGCTGAACTTAGCACAAAGTTCCCATTTAATAATTGACTGTGAGAGGTGATGGTACAGGGATTTGATTCAAGGCTCTATACCGGTGATAGGTTACATTTTTAGTATATGAGCGGTATCCACCTTCTCATCCAAGTTTCAGTAAGGAAACGTATTAGTAAAATTAGACATTTCCAAAGATCTCAAACATTTTTTTCACTCCAGTCATACAGAAGAAACTTAAGAAACAAAATGGTCCATTGACTTTTACTTTTACTATGCTTGTTCCTTGTTTGTTCGTCAGAAAAGATTCAGAAATGTTATTGCCTTCAGCCTCATTCTTTCTCTTCCGCCTCGTCCAGACTGTAGCCATTGTCAGGCAACACATCCAGCATCCCTTCTCTCCTCGCCCTCACTCCTTTTCCCTCTCTCCCCTCCTCGCCTTACTACCATCCCTTTTTTCATGGCACTATCAACCAGAAGCAGCATTCTTGGCTTCCCTCTCTCGTTTCTCCCTTCTCTCCCTCTCTATCATTCATCCATCCATCCACACAGCCATGGTCCCTTCTTTTGTTATTCACCCCCTATCTTGCCACTGCAGTGATTCCGGTCACTTTCATCGCCTCTCCCTCTCTCTCTTTCTCTCTTCTTTTTCACAGTTGTCCCGATTTTCGTCTATTTTTATTCTTTTATTTTTCATGGGGTGGGGGTTTGAAAGCCAAACCTTCAACATGTCCCAGAAAAAGTTGCAGTGATTCTAGAAAAAGATACAGGATGACCAGTGAAAGACAGAAGAGAAAGGAGAGAAAATTGAGGATTTGGGTGACAAGAGACCAGACATTTTATAAAGACTCTATATCCATGTCTATGTCTAATTTTGATCAAATTCCACAGAAGCAGTGATGACTAGAGAGGGAAGCCCTGACGTCATTTTTGGGTTGTCCCCCGTCTTCTATAACTCAGTTTTCTTACATTGAGGGTTGCTGTCCACATTAGTGATTGTTTAAATTAATTAACAGCATACTTCAGTCCAACATGTAAATGTGATTTATATAACCTGCAGTTCATGACAAGTTGATGGTGACTATCATACAAATAACAAATAGATATTTAAAAAAAAAAAAAGAAGTATATGCGCAGACAAAAACAAAAGGTACATAGCACATGGAAAGCACAAAAACATAAATGACCAGAGAAAGCAATATAAAGAGGTGTATTGAGAAAAAATCCTACATACACAAAACGATAAGTGAGATTAGACGGAAAAAAGAACCCAAAAATCTGTAAAACATTGGCATAGCTGTGCCACTACTCCTGATGATGACATGTACATCTGTACTAAATTTTCAGTGTATTCAGTGGTGACTTGTTGTAAGTGGTTCAGTTAGGCCAGCATGTTCTGGAAAAGAAAAGTTTACTCTGTGGGAATTCAGTTCCTACAATGTAAACGAAAAATGTATTTCAAGTCAAAAAAGTGTAAAAGAAACAGTTTTTACAGACCTGTCCCAGTTTACAGGACTGTCCTGACTCCGCTGACTCTCGCTCACAGTAAGTTCTGAGGTCACAGGACAGACTGAGAAACAGACTCAGCACACTGACCTGAGCTCTGTTTGTTGTTTCTTGAAGAGAAGTGATGTGAGGCAGAGGAAGTAAAGTGAAGACTATGTGGATTCTATGTTCTTCAGTCTGTCCCGGCAAGGTAGCTAATGCTAGCCAGTCAGCCGTCTGCAGAGGACAGGCTGATGTCTTGACAACACAAACAGAGCAGATGAATTCAAGCTAGGGTTGGTAATCCTGGAAAAGTTTGCAAGAGCAGGCTACACTTTGAAAAAATGCAACAGATACATCCAGCCCCCTCCCATCGGCCATATCTTCAAAGTGACGCCTCCAAAACACATGAACATGCACTGATAACTGCTAAAAGATGACTTTTCCGTAACTCGCTCGCTAACTTCTGGCTTTTCGTTATGCTGTAAATGTCTCTCTCCGGTTATTAGCAGTGAGAGCACGGGCAGGATTCATGCAGGCAGGTAGCTAAGTGAGAGGTACATCAGCCAATCATTTTTGTTTGCTCTGCTTGAAATGATTGGTCGCGTTCATTACAGTCCTGCGAGGGCCACAGACAATGCCTTTTGTCTCTTTTTCTCTTCTATTTGTTGATTGCAGAATCTCCACAAATAAAATAAGAAGTGTTTCATACACAAATAACCAACTCTACCTTTAATGAAAAGAGGTTTGGTTCCTTCCCAATCTGTGCTCAGACAGATCAGTAAAGTTGATGTCTGTAATTTATCGAATCATAATGAATAACAGTGAAATAAATTCTGGTCTTTGTGGATCAAAATCAAATGGCATCAGGAGATCGATCAATATCTCACCACAGAGTCCATTTGGCAGCTCTTCTTGAGCTTTTAGCAGATGCTGTTGCCTTGGTGTTGCTACAGAACGTCTAGGGTCAAATAAAACATAATAACCCTCACTTCTGAGCAGAAAACAACTAACAATGTCAGGCCGAATGAATAAAGTGAATTGAAATGGTAGGTCTAATTATCAGGCTAGATTTGAAAAGCAAATGGGATTTCTAAAAAACACTGCTGTAGAGTTTATGTGCTGGAAAATAGGAGAGTGGACAGTGTCAGTGCAGATCCTGATGAGTACATGCATGCATAGAACATTGTCTATGAATAAAATCCTTCCAGCAATTACATTTGTTACCGCAGCATAGTTGAGAACACAAATTTAGTGTTATGTAAACAAAATTTCTAGGTGACAGGGTTGATGATAATCTACAATTTGTGCTTTCCACCTTAAATATCAGAAAACACAGCTGTCGATATTGCTATCTTATATTGGTATCCCCGAGTTACAATCACTGAGGGCGAGTGATGGAGAAATACAAACAAGTGGCTGGAAATTGGACTTTGGTGACTAGATTGTCGAAATTGAGAGGCTGAAAATTGGAACTGGTGAAATGGAGAGCAGTCGTAAAATGAGAGCAGCAGAAGGAGAAATTAGATAAAACATTTCAAAATGTGAATAGAAAGACTGATTCAGAAAAGCAGAGACGCACAGAGCTTCCTGGTAGAGAAGGGAGGGATAGGAAAGAGTGTGTGTGTGGGATCAGGGTTGGTGGTATAGGCATTTAGTTGTGATGGTTGATGTTAGGGGAGAGGGGAAAGGAAATGTGTAATTTCAACTACATTGGCACAAAGGGAGCTTCTGTCACGGTCCAACAGCCCCCTTATGAAACCACATTTAAATGAACTAAATCCAGATTTTTATTTGAATCTGCACACACACACACTCATAAATATCAGTCCCCTAAACATGTCTGACTTTTTTTTTTTTTAAATCAAGATTCATGAATTATTCTCTGAGAAATCAACAAAAAACTTAGACAAACACCCGTTCTCACATTGTTAAAGAAAGTGAAAAATATCCTGGATCTGCCCCCTGATCCAAATCCACACAAACATCCCTCCACCAAGTTTGGTGTTGATCCACTCAGTAGTTTTTGCATAATCCTGATAAAACAGACAAACTAACAAATGCATTTGAAATCATATCCTTCGCGACATTGGTCATTTGAGTCCATAGGGTAGAATATAGAACTGTGTGTGTGTGTGTGTGTGTGTGTGTGTGTCTATAGTTATGAGGAACAATTTTGGTTCGATACCATCATTGTGAGGACATTTTGGCTGGTCCTCAAAAATTCAATTGGCTGTTCGGGGTTAGGACTTGGTTTAGGGTTAGGCTAATGGTTAGGGTTAGGAATTTAGTTGTGATGGTTAAGGATAGGGTTAGAGGCTGGTAAATGCATTATGCCAATGATTGTCCTCACTAAGATAGAAGTACTTAAAGAAACAGAGTGAGCATAAAAACTCGCTGTTGCTCTACAGTTTTTTTGATTTCAAAACTGGTTTCATTCTGGAACACTGGTTTGCTACGTGTGTGTGTGTGTGTGTGTGTGTGTTTTTGTCTTTGCTTGATTGACTATACACACGTGTGTTTTTCTACTCCTTCTCCATGGCACCGTGCGTCAGTGACCTGTGGGCTAATCCGCCCGACGCTATAGAGGCTTTTGTAATAATAACTGACTTGATGATTACAATAATTTGGATCTGCTGGGCCTTCTTTTGTCGAGCTATCTCTGACATGCAGCCTTGTGAATGCGCGTGCAATCCGTACACCCCCCGAAGTGCCTCTGTCTCTCATCTTTCTTCTGCCAAACAAACACACGTACACGTACACGTACACACACACACACACACACACACACACACACACACACACACACACACACACACACACACACACACACACACACACACACACACACACACACACACACACACACACACACACACACACACACACAAAACACAAAAGAGCTTGATAAAGTAGCGACAGGGCAATCTGTCATGGCTGGCTAGCTGGTCACATGAGGTTAATAGATTCTACCTCTATCTCAAATTCCCTCAGCCTTCATCGCCATCATCACCGGCCCTCTTACCATACTGGCATACTATCAGCGATAACGTCAAAAAACTGACTGAATATGGTGCAGCTCTATTAACGGTGACCTGGAAAACAGCTGTATGGCTTTCTCATCCAAATGAGCCTTTTCTCTGCCGTGCTAATAGCAGTGAGGCAGAAAATGTGCTCATACGGTGGAAAAACGCTTGAAAAGCAAAAAAAAGAAACGCTCAGAGCCGTCAGTGCATCTGCAAACTCAATCTTCCTGTAGAGATGACACCTAAAATTCCACAACTTGCGCAAAGTTGTATTACTTACCTGGAATGCTTCTTAAAATATAGTTAACGCTTTATTAAATGCATGATAAAAGTTAAAAATGTCTAATATTCCATATTGTTGTTACTTGTTACAGGTGAAGATCCATTTTACAAATCCCTTTACTTTCACTTCCAGGAGCTCACAGACCACAAGTCCAGGACTTCCCAGGACTTTCATGACCACTGAGACCTCCACATACAAGGCATAATGAAAAAGCCTTGGCGGTTGATGTTAAAACCATGTCTGAAGTGGCTGAAGCCGTCAGCCGAGTATAATCACCTCGTCCCTCATTAAAATGAGCACACACTGACACTGATCCCTGACTCCCCCTCCTCACCTCGGTGCTGTGAGAGCGGCACACACGCTGACACAGGTAGGCAGGTGTTAAGATCTACCCTCACCGTGGAGTGCAATCGTCTTCAATTGGCTACTCCCTCCTCCCTGAAATACATTCTTGACTGCTCTGCCTTTAAAATAATGATGCATACTACAATTTACCATGGGTATCAATTTAGGAGAGCCTTATGTAAAGGTTAGTTTGTCACCCACTTAATCGTCCTTTTTTAACAGGGAGCTGGTTGGTAAGAGAGCAGGACTGCCACCCTTTGGACAACTCAGGCAACTACAACACAATTTTGCTCTTGCTTTAATTAACAAACTATCACTGGAAACTTTGTTTAAATGTTTTTCCTGCTGAGAATGAGTCAGATGGAATCAAATTACAGCCCTAAACCCATTATGTTATAAGACTTAAACCCTTTAACTGCAGATGCACTTATTTCAATCATTCCATTTAGCACCTATAAGAAGTGTGCAACACAATTAACAAATAGTTTCACCAAAATGTAGTTTAGGACCATAAAAGGACATTGTTTTAAGTGTTAACATAAGATGTTTCAGAGACAAATTGACAGGATGTTTACTTCCAGGTATGTAATCTGGAACTGATAATGGATGGTCTGTATGTTCCCCCTGTGAAGCCAAAAGCATGATCCCGTAATACCACAACTGAAAAATTATATATATGACCACAGTTAAAACAAAGTAATTAAAAATGTTTTATATATTATTATTATTATTAATTATTTGTATTATTTCTTTACTCTCAAAAAACCTGAGCAAACTCTATCCCCTGGTGACGACCATGAGATCCGAGAGAAATTAAGTAATGGAATTTGAGATTAAAGCTGTTTGCACAGTTTAAAACATGTATATATGATAGTGAAGCTTCAGACCTTCTAGTGTGGCAATTCAATTAATTCGGTGTATAAAGGGTGGGCAAAATAAGATATATAGATATTCCCCATAAACATATCTGTTTTGCTATATTTATTTTTTGTTACCTATTGCTTTGTTGTTTTGTACCAATTTGTAGAAATTGAATAAACAAAATGTGTAAATGTGTAAAAACTGCAGATTCTCTCCATCTCTCGCACAGACAGACACACACGCCTGCCTACCCCCTTGACATCCCATAATAATGAGACAGTGCCATAGCTGCAGTTAAACAGGAGTCTCGTCTCAGGTGCGAGGGCTTCCCTGACACTGCGGTGCAGCGGTGGCATAACATGACAGATGACTTTAAAAGAAGCAGTCGTATTTGAATCCATGATAATTTGGTCAACTTGCCTGTCTGCATAATTTAATAACACAAAGAAAACCTGGTGTCTGTCTGCCAGACGCATGCTGGTGTGTGTGAGTGTGTGTGATTTGGAGCTGGCATGAACAACTGGCTGTGTGAGATAAACACAATGTGAGAGGATTTTTCTCCTCAGCGCTTGAGATTCTCTTCTCACTGATCAGCCAAGTTTTTATTGTCTTCACACTGATCAGCCAAGTTTTTTATTAGAAAATCTAAATTATCATGACTTTTTAAAGTAAATATAATATTTCTGAGACATTTTCATAAAACAGAAGGGTGTGTGATCTTGCATTTGTATGGGTGACCAGTTTTCCCCTCATTTCTAAACCCATTTGCACTCGGGAAACAGATGTTACTTTAATTCTTCTGCTATGATAAATGTTGGTCTTTTTCTAAATGTCCTTCCAAGTGATCAATAAAGGTATTGTTGATAGTACTTTTTTTCCTAGGAGTGAGCCGGCCTAATGTAGCAGGAATAGCGGCGAATGTAAATGTTTTTCTGCAGGCAGAAGATGAAATACACAGCACAGCACAGTGCTCACAAACCGCACAGAACCGCTCTCGTTTCCACCATCTGAAAGTGACATATTAAAACGGATTGCTCACTAGTGGGACCTGTCACTATTGGCTCACTTCTCATCTCCTGATAGTGGCTTTCCCACAGTGCACAACTAGACCATTGTGTTCATGTGGGGAAATGAAAGCAGTAAGTTCCACCCATCCAGAAATTATCATATGGTGAAATTCAGTTATGAAAACCTGAAAGATTCCGCAAAAGCAAGATGTGAAACTACACTGTGACAAATAAGCAGCTGACCATTCATTCATGCTGATCATTCTGGTCTGAGTCTGGAGAGACAAATGTCTCACATAATCCAGCATTGAGAAAATAATTCAAATTCAAATACTTCAGACATTTGGCCTGTATGAGAACAAACAGAAACAAGTGCACAACTACACTGGTTCTCAGTAGAGCATACAACACCACCAAGCCACTACATCTTGATTTGCACCAACATTTCACAGTTTCTTCCCTTCCACCAGGTTTTGTGGTTATCTGTCCAGTAGTTTTTGTATAATCTCACTTAAAAACAAACCAACAAACAAACAGAAAGGGGTACAAACATAACCTCATCGGCGGAAGCATAAAGTTAATACCCTCTTGGTGACAATTTCCGTGGTGCTTTCGAGAAATGATTATATCACATTACTTTTTCTCTACAAAGATAACACTCATATCAGTTCAATTCCAGGTCAGCCTCAATAAACCAAACGACCCAGAGCAAACTGAAGATAAGGAAAGAAGTGATGTACCGGCCATTAAAACCTACACAACAGGATTTTACAACCCATGTGTGTCTTCTGTATTTCATAACAGTCGGCCCAGCTGTGAGGAACTAGATGTTTCACTTTCAAACCCCAGTCATCTGTTCCTTATGCAATCCTGCGTCTTTAACAGGAATCTCTTACATTTCCCCTCTACAGTAAGTCAGGGTCACTTGAAAACACACATAAGCTTTCACACATGCAGCACAGGTCTAGGCATGCAGTTCACACACACACACACACACACACACACACACACACACACACACACACACACACACACACACACACACACACACACACACACACACACACACACACACACACACACACACTGTGTGGCATGTGTCCAGATCCTGTCTAAATCCAGCTGCAGTTCACACCTGGAATCAGAATGTGTGTCAAATGTGTCTCAAGTGACTTGACTTTATCAGTGGAAAAACTGTGACCACTGCCAAACAAACACAATACAATACAATACAACACAATACAATACAACACAATACAATACAACACACACACACACACACACACACACACACACACACACACACACACTGTTTTATAAGTTACCAATCCATTTTATTTTGTATGATTTATATGTGCCTTTTAACGAAACCGCTAGTGTTTTTCTCTTATTTTTGCAAGTATTTTAACATCTTCAGGAGTTGTACGTGTGTTCACAGGCCACTGAGACTTCTTCAGTTCTAACAGAGTTAGTGTGGGTCTGTACCTAAGTTTTGAGTCATTCTGTTAAACAGGCAGGTTGTTGAAAAAGGTTGTTCAACAGTTAAATACTTTTAGTTAACAATTCCATTTTTATAGTTTTCTATTTATCCAACAGCTACCATCTCTGCTTGCTTGTTGTTGTTTTTCGAATCAAAAAAAAAAATGTATACACTCTTTCCACAGACCCCCTGGCAACTGTGGAAGTACCCCCTGGGGTAAAACCCCTGGGGTTTCAGAATGACTGCTGTGTGTATCCACATGTGTCCCTGATGTGGCTCATGTGACCAGATCCTACCGTTTCCAAAACTGTGTTTCAAGCTGAGAATATGAAAGACACACCCACACACCCACACCCACACACACACATCATGTGAGGGATCTTTTGTGGCCTCTTAGTTGAGTCATGTGAGTGGGGGCTATGAATTGACTCTGTCCCACTGCCCCAAGCCTTCAACCATGACCCCTCCACTTAAAGGTCATTGTTTTCTAGTTCTAGCTTTGTACAGTATATCTAAACCCATGTAAAATAAACTGGTGTATATGTGTGTGATTCTCAGGGGAAAGATAGAGCACTGCAGAGGTATAGAAAATGTGTTAAAATACATTGTCTCTTATCACTGGGAGTGCATGTGGTAGGAGGACAGCGTGGCAGGGTAAATGATGGCAGTATTGATCTCCGATGCTCTTTTATAGCCCTGTCATGTCAGTTTAGCACCTTAGCAACACTCGCTTTAGAGCTACATCAATACTGAGCTCTGGCACTCCGCAAAAGACAGATAGAAAGAGACAGACAGATAGGGGGAGAGGGAGGACAAATAAATAGAAAGAAGTAAATACCAACTGCAGCATCAAGGACTCTATGCTTTACGGCTCTAAACTTCAAAGTCAGAGTGAGGACACCAGAGTTGTCCACTTGTCACTGATGAACTGTTAGCTGCACGCTGACACTTGATTAAAGGAATGCTTCGCTATAAATTTATCTTGACTGACTGTCAGAGGTGGGGGGATGTTTTGACACAGGTTCTTTAGTTCGTATTTTTGCTGTAACTCTGCTGTGGACGATGACATTACTTGTAAACCACATATACAAGTTAACTATAGCCTGACTAGGATCAAGCTTCAAATGTTATGCAACTCTCAACATGTTGCTAATTTAAACATTCAGTAGACGCAGGGCAACATTTATTTTTGTATATGTACTTATTTAGCCTACTTTTAGCTCTATCTTGGACCATATAATCTGTTGTTAATATAAAAATATTAATCAGTGCAACATTTTAATTGATCCATGAAATTAGTGCAACTGACATAGCTCCATCTTCAATATGGTAAGTGTAATTGGCCAGAATAAGTGAAAACCCCTATGTGGGTGTGCAGGGCCTTTAACAAATGGGAGATCATGTTGCAAACAGCAAGTGTTCCAGTGTACTGTTGGAGCACCAGAGGAAGATGAGGTTGTAGCCACCATACGGAGGAGTAACAGGAGGACCTGGTGCTGACCTGATGGGTCCTAGTTGTGGTTATATGACACAACTTCATGTCTGAATTCCCATCGGACAAACCCAGGCACGATTTCTCAGCTTGATCCGCTCATTGTTTCAATGTCTGCAACAGTATCACGGTCCTTATAATGTTCCTTTACAGCATTTACATGGAATTAAATATCTGATTCCCTTCAATTTCTATCAACTACCAGAGTTGTGTTTTCATTATTTTTGCTGCTTGCATTTTTGCAGTTTTTCTGATGAACTGACACCTGGTGTTGGATAACATTCACTGGAAATAAAATCAGGCTCCAATTCTGTTTGTTGAGGCGGAAAACAAACCCTGTTTGCATTATCTGATAAGGACTAAGTGAAAACAAAACATGCTAACATCCATTTCTACTTTTACTCTTATCAACCCAGGTTTAATTAACTTGTTTGGATCTGCAGGGATTTATGTTCAATTGTGGGCCATTTCAGTGCTCGTTTGTTTGTGGTTGTGTGTGTGTGTGTGTGTGTGTGTGTGTGGTTGTGTGTTGCTCACCGATCACAGGAGCAGGCCACCATCACACTGAGCAAGTTATAGATGATGAAGGTGAAGATGACGGCTGTTATGGTACCACGGGGAATGGAATAACTGGGACTTTTCAGATCACCTGAAGGACACACAGATCAGCCTCGTTGTTCACAGACAGACAATCAGGTAACACGCACACATGTACACACAACTGGCCTCTCGTACCTGACATGTTAGAACCAGCCATGATGCCGGTACAGCCATTAAACATGACAGCGAAAACTGTGGCAAAGGTCATCATAGTTTTAGTAGTATAATCCACCGTGTAGTCAGCTGTGGGAAGAGAGAACAACAGTTTAGTCCCTGTGGTTGAGCATTTGTCAACAGCATCAATCTACTAGCAGTTAATTTGGTTTGTTGGCAGATACTTCTCTGAACCTGCTCGCCACCAAACATCTTGTTTTACAGCATTTGAACTTTGAATTTATATTGTGTATGGTTTAATGGCATCTAGCAGTGAGGCCTCACCCTCCCCATAAGTGTGCAGGAGAACCTAGAACCAGAACTAGAGCCAGTCCACAAGAGGAACTGCTTCCAAAGTAGATATGAGGGGCTCATTCTAAGGTAACAGAAACATGACCACTCTTATTCGTAAAAACATAAATAAGTTTTCATTCATATCACATGTTAAAGTATAATTTTAAAAGTCTGTGTGTGCATTCTAGTTGGATCTTGGGATAATCCAAAGCTTGCTGTGTGTAATATTTCTCACGTGTCCCCGGGTGCAGGCCCAAGTTACAGTGTTTATGGCTCAGTCATCATGTGTTTGGATATGAATCCCTGCAAACTGAGTCGAGTGTTCGGTTAGTTGTACATTTACTACATCTAATGGACCTTTTCTTCTGGTGGCACTGTTCACACGAACCAGAGTTACTAGTGGAGTGAAAAATTACATTTACATGATTCCTCACTGGCTTCCCACAATTAAATGAAGTTGGAATTAACACTGCAGGAAATGGAGCCAGAGGCTCTTTGGTGGTAATGAGTGGTTTGTGCTGTTGCAGCCCCTGTTTTTTCAGAAAATAAATATTTTCCTTCTTTGTTGGCAGAGGACAGAAGTTTTTACTAATCCGTAATGGAGCTTTTTTTCCACAGCAGCCATTTTGACAGGAAATAGTAGGTAATCACAGGTGTCACATGAACCCCGGCTGTAAACAGAGCAGAACCTTCATTAATGTGACAAAGTAGTGAGAGTTTATTTTGACAAAGCTAGAATTGATTAGTGTTAAAACTGTGGAAACACGACCCAGGATGGTCTGAGTATGTTTAATTCAGCTTTTGAAAACTTTGTACTAAGTGATTAAATTACTGCTTTTTTTAATAGAGTTCGGAGGGTTTCACACGCGTCAGAAAACTGATTCGGGCAAGTTAGAAGATAGATTTACAAGACAACCGTGGAATTTTAGTCGCCCAGGACAGCTGCCTGTTTACCTTACAAATGCATTCAAATCTATATTAACTGTATACCTACCTTAATCAATTTTATTTAACGTAATCTTTTTAAGTGTTACCAATATTTATGTTTACCCAGCAATGATTGTGTTTACTATTTCAGTGACATGGAGGAATTCAGTAGATCTATTAAGAAGCAGATGAGGAAAAAAGGTTGAAAATTAGGAGGTAGTGCTGGTACAATCTGGGGTTTGAACATTGAAGGGTCAGGAAAAGTCAAATGTTAAAAACTTTGTTTTTCTGTTTTTGTTTGTTTGTTTCCTTCCCTCTGTCTCTATAAGAGGAAACTGTGGCACAAAGCATGTGGACTGGTTGCTGGACAGGTGCCAGTTTGAAGCAAGTGCGTGCGTTTGTGTGTGTGTGTAAAAAGTCAAATGAATTCTCCTTTTTATCATATAAATGAAACAAATCTTTCCTGTCTCCGTTCAAATATCTGGTTGAGATCTAGTCACTACAAAGGTCATGGTATCTTTATTTAACCTGATAATAAACTGTATTATCATCATCTTTTGAGGGTTGTTGCAGTTTGATAAATAAGTAGAATGAACCATGTTTTGCATCCCAGTTCAAATTTATGTTTAAAGTTTAACATTGCTGAAATGTTTTGGACATTACAACAGTTTAACTATGGGCTAAAAAAAGACTTCAGTCAGAAGACGTTATTACCATGTGATGTCCACAACCTAGCATCATCCAATTTATTTCTCTAACAACAGAATTGTATTTAGACAGAAGAAACTGTGGCTCTGAATAGAACAATATGAGACTTTGTACTTTAAACACATTAAAGTTAATTGACTCTTTCAGTACCTGCTTCATCTGTATGTTACCACATACAGATTTGGTAAGTCTGCTAATGTTACAATCTTTTTCTAATTCATTCAACTGAAGGTTTTATTGGGAGATAAGCCGACTACTGATCGAGCAACAATCAGCACCACAGTTAGTTTTCTTTGATTCAAACTCAAATGGGAAATTTAACATGTTTTACGAAACTCTAAGACCTCTAGAGTTTCAAAAGTAGCCATTGTGTGAGGAACTGAGATTTGATCAACTTTCCCCACGAGTTTTAGGAACCAGAAAAAAGACCCACCAGTGCCTCAACTAGACCCATCATGACAGCCAATATGCAGCATAGTTTTTGCCTATAGGACATCTTTTTACTACTAGCGTGACTAATACTTTGTCACAAAATCCAGACAAATTAGGTATTTGAGAAATAATTGTATCCTATTATTATTAATGTTATTATTATTAGTAGTCGTGGTTATAAGTTACAACTACTTTTTGTTGCGATTCAATTAATGACTACACAATTTTAAAGATATTCAAAGAAGGCTAATTATGCTGAAGAACTGATGCAACAAAAAACTGCACAACAACCAAACCACAGTACACCACTCTGCAGGTCACTGTAATTAACATGGAATTCACGTAATTTAATGGTTTTAATCAATTAAATTCTTAGTGCTGATTGCCGATTATTCATTGGTATCTCCAAATCCAATCTAAGTTTGATTTGCATATAGTCGTTAAGTACACTAAAATGTTTGGTATGAACTTATTTGTGACTGAAGTCCAACATTTGGACCAGCGTCCTCCACCTTACCCCACAGGTTCCCGACCAGCGTGTCCAACTTGAAGCCAGTGAAGTTGGCTGTAGTGGGAGACACAGGGCCTGTTCCGTTGGCCGTGGCGGAGCTGGGCAGCAAGATGATGTGTGGCCGTACGGCAAAGAAGCTGATGAAGATGGTGCCCAGGACAAACATGACCACCAGGAAGATGATGAAAGTGGCCTTGGCGTAGATGTGGGCTCCAACCAGGCACACCAGCAGGCAAAGCAGGGCGATGCCAGTGGCATACAGCAGAGACCACCAGTAGCCGGACGGCAAGACCTGGTAGGGAGAAGTGGCCACAATCCCGTCTAGGAGAGGACAAGATGTCCAGTGGAAGGTCATGAGGGAGAAGATAAAGGGAAAGAATTGTTAATGCTTCAAATAATTGAAAGGATATTTAGCATAACATTATAACACAGAATATTAATAGACATAGAATGTTGGAGATCTCATGATATGACAACAAGCAATGCTGACACTTTCCAACCAAAACACTGAACTGGCAGCATTTCACCAGCTGTTAACAATCAAACTTACCTTCCGGCTTGCCGAACGTGTCGATGATGGCCTCAACCAGACCCAGCACGAACAGAGCGCTGCCGCACACATTAGCCAGGAAGAACATGATACCGATGCTGCCACCAAACTCTGGACCCAACGCTCGGCTGATCATGTCTGAGTAATGTTAAGCCATAGTTCACTTGTTTTTGGATACACAGTGAAAACAGGTGTTTTTGTGTGTGTGTGTGTGTGTGTGTGTGTGTGTGCGTGTGCGTGTGTGTGCGTTAATGTTTGATTCACTTTTTTGTTTATTTCTATACTAATAGTAAGCATTTCGGCTTTAAGACATGATATTTTCAATGGATGTCTCTTTTGTGACGACCCCTTCCACCCTCACCTGGACACTAGGTGTCGCTGTTCTCTTTTCCCCTGAGCTGTAGGTGGAGGTGACGTCAGCGTTAATCAGTGCACACCTCGGCCAGGTGGGCTGTGCCCTTTAAAAGGCCTTGCCACGTTCCTCTCTCTCTCTCACGCTCTCGGTGGGACGAGGTTGGCTCTCCCTGACTCCTGACTGCAGCATCCTTTTCTGTTTTTGTTCTTGGACACACGTTGTGTTGTTGATTATAATTGATTTTGTTAATAAATATCTGAAAGAGCAACAGTCCACTCATGTCATCTCCCTCCTTGTCACAATCTTTGAGCCGGGCTGTGACACTTTTAAAAAAAAAAAAACCCAACCATAACAAAAAGAATAGTGTGGTGTAAAGGATCTAAACATGATTTGAAGTTTTGAAGAGAGTCAAAACAAAGCATGATGATAGTGTGTGTAGATATTGTATAATTTTTGAATAACTTAATTCCTGTGGCCATACCATAATCATAATGTTATGACTTAAAGGGAAATGTAAAGATACGATAAGCTGTCAAATTATTGCCGATGCTCCATGGTTAATTTATTACTATTACTGTACATGATCATCTGCAGGAATTCACAACAGCAAAAACCCAAAAGCTAAGAAAACAAGGCAGTTTGACTTATCTGTGATTATATCAGCTGGTCGATAATATCAGCCGATATGAGTCTTTTATAGACATAGTATTGGAGTATTGGCATAGTTGTTTGCTTTTAAGCACTAATATTATTTTACAAAATAAACAAAGCATAAAAGATGTGCATTTATGTTTACTTTTTACAAAAAATATATATTTTCTCATTTGAAGTCCTATATATTTGGTTGCATTTGTGTTTTCTTTCATTCAAATATTATTATTGTATTTATATATTATTTAGTTAAGATATATTCATAGTTAAGTTTATGACAAAACTTTAAAATATTAAGCCTTAATTACATTTCTTTGTCATAAATGTTTTATAACGTAATCTTAATTGCCAATTTATACATAAATATATATACACACATCAGCTGAATGTTTTTCCTCCCTAATATCAGCGTTGGCATCTGCCCCAGAACATCAATATCAAGATTCAAGATTCAAGAAATATCAGTTGGACTCTAAATGTAAACGTCTAAATGCAAATCAGATATATTGAATAAACAACACTAATTAGGGTAATTTACAAATTCCTGGCAGGGAAGCAGTGGCATCCCAATCCCAAGACCTCAACAGTGCCTCATGATGTAGTTCATAAACAAAACTCCATTCAGAGTCACAGACAACGCATAAATGAAACAAGGGCATTGTTTGTGTTTGTGTTGGTGCAGCATGGAGTGTGTGCTCTCTGCCGACATCTTGACCATTGCTAATGTTACTGACACTGGTAGGTAGGAGGATACAATAGGCTCCCCCAGCATCCAGGGCTCCATTGGTGGAGATGGCACAAACTGACAGCACAGTCATGCAGATGATGAAGTAGGCCACCAGGAGCATGGCAATGGCTTGGTACAGTCCGCACTGGCCCACCAGAAATCCTAGTCAGACAAAAAAAAAAAATATTAATAAACTCTGCTGATAAGCTGGTTAAACACAGAACTGTGTTCAAAAGTAACTTCAGTGTGGTTAAAGAGGGAAGCTCAACTTTCCCGAAATGAGCCCACACAGTAACACAGGGGAAGTGAGAATGCACATTAATACGCACTAAGATAACCATCACATCAACTACGTTTGAACCACACATTCAAGGTCCGTCTTAAAACCCATATTACATATACAATGTGTACAACAACTGTGGATTATAAAATGTGAAATATGTTATAGTTACAGGAGCTGTGACATGTAAAGATTATGTTGAGACTCATCAAGACAATCAAGAAAAAAGTACAAATGAAACCTGTCATTAGATTAATTAAAAATATGGATATGGTTCACTAGGTTGCACCTTCCGTTCCACACAAATGATTTGATTTACAATAATTTATAGGACCCCCACAGAGTATCAGTTGATATATTACTAGAAGCTTCTTTAAAATGTATAAGATCTTTATGAAGGGGAAGTACCATATTAGAAAAATACTTCAGGCTTCAGAGTTTACTGGATGCTACATTGACTTGCCAAGTCTCTGCTCTCTCTTGAGACTTAAGCTGTATTTCCACGTTGGTTCACGCTGACATGTAGTACAGTGCATGTCTGAAAGCTGCTTTACAGCTCAGATGGAGGAGTAGGAGTACAGAGGTGTCCATGCAAGGGAATACGTTAATAATGAGGTTCAGCAAAAACTTAAATCTCCGATATATCAAAAGTAATTTATTTGTCAAGATCAACAGTCTGGTACATCTTAAAAAAGCTGATGTGTTTAGGAAAACTAGTAAATGGCAAACGAGCTGGTAGACTGAGTAACCCAGTTCCTGTAAATAAGCAGAAAATAATTTACATAGTGAAGTAAATTCCATTGAGCTGTAAAACAAATCAACAACGCTCTGCAGGATGTACAAGGACATGTTCCCTTTTGAACAATCAAGAGACTTAGACTTCAGAGGTTTTACCACAAGATGCTGTAAACCTCTGGTAAACCTCAGACACAGACATGAACAAGCAGAGCTCTATGGGCTGATGAAGCAAGATCAACTTCTAACATAATGATGGAATATACGAAAGTTTGGAGAGGAAAGAGCTCATGACGCAACGACACCACCTCGTGGTGCTGGTTCTGTTGTGGCAGTGGCAAATCCTGTATGGCTGCCAATGGTACTGGCACACTGGTATTTATCGATGATTCACTGCTGACAGAAGCAACAGGATGAATGCAGAGCTGAACAGGAGCATTCTGTGAGCTCAGAGTCAACCTAACGCAGCAGAACAACGATGTTAAACATTGGATCTCAGTCCGATTAGACATGCGGTCTATTTGATGAAGACCAGTATAAGCAGCATAAGAATAAGCAGCGAGGATACAAAGTGTCTGCTGATGTCTGTGCATGGGTCAGACTTCAGTAGGTCAATGACTGCCAAGCCCTTTTACACAGGATGTTAAATATGATTTTATGGTTTTATTTGAAAGCCTGTGTATTAGCTCATTAACATTGGAACCTATCAAGGGCCACAGTTTATCTCTTAAAGAGTCCTTTCTATATTGATTTGACATACATGTGGCACTTTTATGTTGAACCCAATATTTTATTGAGGGACAGTGTGGAACAAAAGCAGAGTAACAGTCCATATAATTATGGCCTGGACTGTACAAACATTACTTATATTCTGGTTAAAATGCATAGTTACATACAACATTTATCATGCTAATGCACTGTGTCTGAAATTACTAGAGAGCAGTAAATCAAGACCTCTGAAAATAAGGACGTTTTACTAATATTTACTGACGTGTGAAGCGTCGCACAACAGTTTGTTTTGCATCTATAAATGAAACACACACCACTGTTCCATTGTTGGAGTGGATAAGGGCTCTATATACATGAAGTGTATTTACACAATATGTATATTATATATGGCTTATTTTGAGCGTGCAGTTTATCCACAGTCCTGCTTTGAGTGTCACATGATCACAATCCTACAAAAGCCAAAATATGATTGACAAAGAACCAGGAGAGAAAGAAGGCAGCAAGCACAGCTTTAACTAGAATGTTCCTCAGTAGAGCACATACCTCAGCCAAGGGCCAGTACTTCCCTATGAAACCACATTTGAATTGACAAGATGCAAATTCTTATTTGGATCTGCATCAAATTGCACAAACCCAAAAATATCAGTCATCTAAACATCAAACATGATTTTAATCAAGAGCCATGAATTATTCTCTGAGAAATCAACTAAAATATTGATTAACGCCCTAACTCACAATGTAAAAGAAAGGGTAAAAGAATTCTGGATCTGTCCCCAGATCTGCATGACAACCTACGTGGGTCTTTCTCTGCTCATGCCCCACGCCTTCACAAAACTAGGAGGAATTTGGTTGAGTAGTTTTTGCCTAATCCTGCCGACAAACAAATAAATGCAGACAAAAACATAACCTCCTTGGCAGAGGTAAAGACACTGCTTTGTTTTAGCCTTGATGTCATTTATATGCACATTCTAGGATGATATATGCCCTATTTTTTTTTTATTTACTAGTAAACATTATCTCATGATAACAAATGTATATTTTTTTAGGTTAAAGATGTGTAATTCACCAGTGAAAGAAGTCTCTTTGTTCTCACACAAGTTGAGAATCTTTTTTTGAGGCGGGGAAATTAACAGTAGTTTCACATCCACAATGGCAGTGACTGTTATTTCCTGGGCAGACTTTACCGTAACAGAGGGAGAAGAGTAGTTTGAAAGTTCAACACAGCAGCCACTACGTGTGTGTGCGCTCTTGTACAGCTATCTTTGTGAGGACCAGTTTGAGTGTACAACCGACGGAGTGAGGACATTTTGGGAAAGTGAGGACCTTTTGGCCGGTCCTCACTATGTGACCCCCCTTTAATGGACTGTTTGGTGGTTAAGACTTGGTTTTAGGGTTAGGGTTAGAATTAGGTTAAGGGTTAGGGTTAGGCATTTAGTTTGGATGGTTAGGGTTAGGGTAGGGAATGCATTATGCCGATGAGTGTCCTCACTAAGAAGCTGTACAAACGTGTGTGTGTGTGTGTGTGCAATATGCGTGTCCACAGCACAGCAGCTGACATCTCACGAGACTGTGGGCAGGGGAGGTGGAGGGAATGAGAGGGAGTTAGAAAACAACTTAGAAGGTACAAAACAAAGCAATAACACACACAAGTGCAACATCTAAATACCTGGAACACAAATAACAGAAAGGAGCAGATAAAACTGTGTGAGGATGAAGAGACTTCTTTCTTTTAAACTTTTAAAATAAAAGATTATACATTTGTTATCATGACATAATGTGTTCTTCTCAGTGGTCTCTGTCAAACCTTAGATTGCATTATGATAACTATAGTTTTACATCAGCAGCTTTTTTTCCACATGAATACTTTTATACTCTTGGTGATGTGAACAAAAATGAGTTATTTCAGCTACTTTTCCTTAAACTTACACAACATTACTCGGAATGACAAACAAGACTCCTTCCTCTAAATTACCAGTTCTAGTTCCCCGATAAGAAGGATTTTACCAGTAGAAACCAGTAAGTTACACTTTCCCTACAGATCATAAAACTTCCAGGGACACGTTACATCAGATTCAGAACGAAAGAAAAGTCGGGTCGAACATTTCATTCACACCTAGTAAATGTAAATAAGGAGGAGAAAAGGCTTTCCTGCTGACTGGGAGAACTCATCCACCTTGCAGGTTACATGCAAAACTGTGTGAGACGTTTGGTGGTTTTAATATATTTTACAAAGTGGAAATTTAATAAAGACATGTCTGCCTGTGGTATTCCTCACTGAATAATTAAATTTGATAAGTGACAAACTCCATTGTGGAGCACTCACTATACATTCAACTGGTGATTCAACTGAGGAACAGAATTTGTCCTACAAGGAAATTTAAAGATACCGAAACTAATTTACATGGATTTATCTCATGACACCTGGATAACTGCAACATCCTTTTGACAGAATCTGTAGACTGGCTTCATACAGCACAGAAGTTAGCTGCCAGGCTTTAAAACAGCTGTAGAATGGGGGGGACAGAGCTTTTGAGATAAGAACCCAGAGGCTCTGCAACACCTTGCCCGAGGACATACGTCAGGCGGAGTCAGTAGCTTCCTTTGAACTTAAAACATACTTTTGTTGTACCACATTCCCTGAGTTGACCTACTTGGGTTTTATGCTTTAATTTCGATTACTATTACTATTATTATTTAATCTCCATCCCATCAGATGTGGGTAACAAAATATGGTCCATGCATGCAGTCCAGTTCTGACACTGGTAGCACAGGGAGGACTTATAAGAAACAGGGGCTTGGTTTTAACTGCAGTCGTGTGTGTACAAAACCTACAATGACTAGTTCCCTCCGTACTTTATTGACTTGTCAGTTTAAATCACCTTAGTGAACACTGATTTCATAAAACAATTAAAATACTTTGAGTGGAGTTTATTAGTATACATTTGCAGTAATCCATCCAGGATTATTCAGATAGAAGAACAAAATGAAACTATATTAATATCGCCAGTGAGTCCTAAGGCCAGGCTTCTGTGTGAATCTTTAAGATCTCTGTGTTTTCTAATAGCGGCTTGGTGGAGCCTGATCAGTCACACAGAGACGTGCAGTGATTGAAGTTGACAGCCCCGGTGCTCACCTATTCTCAGGAACACCACCACGCTGAACATGGACAGCAGGGTGGGGATCACCACGCCGACGAAGGTGGACAGTTTCTTGGGTTGGCCCGCCTGGGCGGACCGCTGCCTGGGCCCGCCCGGGTGCTGGTCCGGGGGTCGGCCGGCCGGAGGCGTCCTCGGCGCGGACTCATTGACGCTGGTGGAGAGGCGGTAGTGGAGAAGCGGGGTCCGCTCGGTCATGGTGGAGCCTGCGGATGGAGCAGCGAGCTCCTTCACAACTTCATCAATTCACTGAACGATGGATAAGGCGAAACTCCCTGACGCCTTCCTGAATAGGTCGTTTTTAACGGTGAGTAGTTACGCCTACCCGACTACATGGCGGAGCAGGGAAGTGCTTTGGTCAGTGATAAAAGTAACTTCCCGTAGTAGAGTTACATCGAAGAAGAAGAAGAAGCACCGTTATCAGGTACTAAACTGTGAGATACTGGTTTCCTGGTCCAACTCCTCACTAGAATATCATGTGATTTCTGCAGCCATAACAACAAGTACAGCTTCCGGTTATCACTTTCAGTATAAAAGACAGAACAGAGCTTCTGATAAATGCTACAAAACAAAGTGGGGACAGAGCTGTTGAAACAAGAGCCCTGAGGAGTGCAGGCTGAGGCCGAAACTTCAATCAAAGCTGAAAATATACTTGTATTTGTCCATATTCCCTGATTTTAACTATTACAAGTTTATAATATTGTATTGGGTAGTCATGCTTAAATATTCCAACTTTGTTTGTGGCTTTATTATTTTATGGCTGTGTTTTCATTTGTTATGATGTTATATTTCATGTTTGTACTAGTTTTGTTTATGAATAATAATAATAATGAGTATTATTGTTATTATTACTACTATTATTACTATTGTTATTGTTGTTATTGTTGTTATTATTATGATTGTTATTGTTATTGTTATTATATGCATATAGAGAAAATTCAATGTAAATGTTTGTTGTTGCTGTAACATATGCAAACTGCAATATTTATATAATGGTCTATACAAAATACCATCAGCTCTCATTAAATCAGTGGTGCCATACAAATATCTACCAAGGCACTCAGAAAGTATTAAGAGCTATTTTTAAGTCATTCATTATAATCCACAAAATGAAATGCAGGCAGTGTATGAGAATCACCAGAAATAAGTGCGCTTGTCTTGTTTTGGAAATAAATCATTGAATTTCCGGTTTTTCCTTGTCTGCCCATCTTAGCTTGACACATCAGCCTGTGGCGTTGGTCCCATGTTTCTGCTGATGTTTCCAGCCTGTTGCTTTGGGTCATATGATCAAGTCAGCTGGACCAATCAGGAAACCGCATTCTTTCGGCCACCTGCTTATACCTGAATCCCGGTAGTTCACTGCTACTAATGTGTAATTTATGTTCTGCCTTTCGAACAATATTTAACTTTTTCAAAAATTTGAAATAATAAAACATTATAATTATATTAATAATAATAATGAAATACTAAATGTAGGGTAGTTGTCCTCAATACATGCATTATTTACGATCGATGGAACTTCCAGTATTAAAGTGTAATTTCTAGTGTAATGTGCAAAAGTGTTGTTCAGATAATTCAGTAGAGTCAGTATTTTTGGCAGCAGTGTCATGCTATATGGAAAAGATTTGCCAGATTGAATCATTAATTTATTTATAAATGTTTTGATAATAATGACTGCTTTAACACTATTGACACAACGGTTTCAATTAATACAGAATAGTGCAACAGTATAATGACCCATGTTTCTCACAAACATTGTCTCCCCAGTGAATAAACACTGTATTATACAGGATGTACATATTGTTAAAAAAACGGTAAATGTATACATACAAAACCTATAAAATGATTGCAGACAAAAAACAAATCGGTATACGTACTTGCATATTTAGTAAGATTACAAATAACTGTGCATACACTGATTTGATTAATATTACACAGGGAGAAATGCTGCTTTACCACAATCATGGTGCATTTTAACTGATCATTTTTATATTCATATTAACATCATCATCAAAGTTTTAAATGTACAGTAACATCTACCAACTTTCCACAGCTGAAGATGAAGAAGAGATGAGTTGCTCATTTTATCTCCTTTTCTGTATGAGAGTGGTCCACTGCTTAATTCAACACATGCCACCTCTCATCCGGCACCAACGGAGGGAGCTACAGTCACAGTTTTGATTATACGTTTCAAGAAGTAGTATGACCAGTAAATGACACTCACTGCCTCACTAAAGTTTTTCCTGTTTAGGCAGCATATCCAAATACTTCCCATCTCACAACCAAATTGACTCAAATGAAGTCAAGACCATGTAGGGAGACTTCCAGTTCCTTGTTATGACACAAAACCCAGGAAGCTCAATCGAGTCGCTCAAGCATGACGTTTCTGACTTAGAGGAACCATAACAAAACGCGCAAGTGTTTTTTCCCCAGAGTTTTTGGGTTGGTAGACATGCCAGATACCCACATTAACCTGTAGAAGCACTAACAAAGTGGAATTTGCATGCTATGTCCCCTTTAACTTAAAAGATCCTGAACCCCTATTTCTGAAAATGTCCTGACACCATTTGGTTGTTCTATGAAAAGGAAGTTACTGACTTCACTTAGCTTATTTCATGTGGTTATATTGTATCTTTGAATCTGAAACAGACACACATCACTATCAATAAAAAAACCTTTTGATAGTTAATTGCTGGCAGCATGACTCTAGGATGGCGATGTCTCCTACTCTGTCTGTTGGTCAGTAAACCAGTGTGGACCACATTAGACAGAACTTTATGGGATAGTCTTTGGTGATTGATTATCTTTTGATGAGATGCTGTCATTAGGTCACAATTTCTATTTATCAAAAATGCTTTGTGATAAAAAATACCTGCAGACCTAATTATATTTCAGCTTCACCTAAACATGAGCAAATGTTAGATTGATAACGCACTAAAAAAGATGTTAACAAAGTAAACATCACATGCTTATCATCACCATGTTATCACTTTCAATGTCCCCATACTGCTGTGGCTTAAGTATGCAGACTCACTGAGATGCTGGTAATGATGTAATTAAACAAGTTCTGCTTGAGAGGAGGAAATATAAACACTTTGGAAACAGTTTCTAGTAGTCATAACGTATTTTGTAGTATTTTCCACCAAAAAAACGCCTGCACAAATCTGTCATTGCTTTCATTTTACTAAATCTTTTGCCACCTCCCTCCTGGGCCTTGTGCAAATGTGAAAACCACCAGTAATTCTGCCATTTATACCCACTTAGTCCCAGTCCTTTCAGCTTGAGTCTTCCTCAGCACAACTGGGCCTCTCAGTCCACATCACACCAGCAGTGCAAATATGCTCATTTCCATTTGTTAAATTAACCTCTGGCTCCTTTGGTATTGGTTGTCCCACATTCTTCCTTACACATCTTGCAATGGAGGTCAGTAGGAATGTTCACCACTTTTCCCTTGAGTAGCTTTATGTTGTGTCTCGCACTTTGCTCCTGATGGTTGTTCCACAATGTTTGTGGAATAAGGCTGTGGGTAGCATGTTAGCTTCCTACTTTGTGACATTTGTGTCCACTGTAGGTCTTGGATTGTGTAAAAGTAGGTGCCTGGGGGTAAAGAATTGGGGATGAAGGACGAAGGATTTCTTTATTATCCCCGAGGGGCAATTTGTTTTACAGCCAGCAGTCACAAGACAACAATAAAGACAAAGACAGTAGACAACATAAAAAAACAACTTACATAGAGATATTTAAAAGGCCAATTGCAGTAGAGACAAATTCGTTTTTTTAGTTTTTAAGGGGGTGAAATCATGTGAAACTAATTATGAATAAGTGTATTTTATCAGTGAATGTATATAAATATGTCAGTTAGCCTTCAGTAACAGTGGCAAATTGAAATGTATTTCTCTCATGATAGTGTTTTATTTTATGTTTCTTTATCAAACTGATAGAGTTACGTCAACTTAGTACTTTTGATGATTTCTTTTCTCTATGTTTATGTATACACGTTTTTACAGAGATGTAATTTACAGCAGCTTACAGTATATGTGGTCCTGGCATTCATGTACTGTATGTGAAGTGCGTTGACAAGATTGTGTTGACAGATTGTTTTTGATGTGATTCTCAGTCTCTCCAACCTTGTCGTCTTCATTTTCTCCTCTTGCATTCTGTCCTGACAAACTTAGACGGCCCCCACCACTGCACCACCTCTGCACATTTTCAAGTCTGTGCTGAGGTGGTGCAGAGGACAAGCGTCAAAGGGATTTACAATCTGTCTGTTGCTCGCAATATACAGCACCCTTATCCTTAAACCCAGAAAGAAAACTCAGCAAGAGTACCAGAGCAGGGATTTATGTAAAAAGTGGACAGGTAGGTGCCAGCAGAATTACAAAATAAGGAAAATGGATGAAAAATGGATTTAGTGAAGCAGATTATACATCAGACGTATTCATTGATTTTGGTCCAAGAGGGAGCAGCTGAACAAGTCAAACACATCATTGACATAACACCGTATAAAGTTGTTAGGGTGAATGCAAGTCGTTTTTCATAGACTCTGCAGACAGGATGCATTATAAGCAAGTACTTTGAGACACGTTCCTGCCTTTGATGATTTTGTCTGTCCAACACGCACTCTGCTTTTTCTGTTTTGGTCTCAGCCAACCAGACGATATATTGTATTATACTCTGTTTCACACCGTTTTATTGGGCTAACATAAGTGTTATCATCTCTAGCATAAAATCACCTGCACTTAACAAGATAAAACAGCTTGTATTTTATAGGTAATTTAGCCGAGTGTTTCTTTCAAAGTTTATAGACTGGAAGTCTAAAGAGACAAAAGACAGTAAAAGCTCCATAGCTGATGGGAAATGCAGCAGGGTGCTAACTCTCTTTGGCTTTGTCCCTATAAGAGACCCCTTTCACTGTTGTTTATGTAAAATGGTTTTGAATCATTTTCTACAGTCCACTGGAGTAAGAGTTTCAGGTGATATGTTAAAGTAAAATGATAGTAGGACAACAATAATCATCATCATCATCATCATCATCATCATCAACATTGTTTATACTTATATACTGTAATTTTTCTTTGTTCCCCGATAAAAGAGGTACCATATATACTACACTGATGAGCAAGAATGATATTCCACTATTTGTTTTAAAGATAGTATATGTATCATTTGTAAATGTCTGCCACTAACACATGATCGCTGAAGATCAATGTCAAAGCTGCTATCATCATGTCAAAAATTCTACGACTAGTATAGCCTGAATTTAAGTTTTTATTGAAGTCTACATTTGGTTTATTTGAAAATCTATAAAAAAACATCTCTGAGGTGACAAACCACAGATGCAGTGTATGAATGTGTGTATAAATGGGTGAATGGCAAAACCTGTACTGTAAAGCACTTTATAAATACTATTATAGACTATTAATAGACTATTATTAAAGGTGCGAACACACATAATGTAGTGTTGGAGGGGGACCACTCAGTGTTCCAGTCCTACATCAGGGAGGCTAAACTGGACATCCCCCAATCTGTCAGCTTCAATGGTTGTTTTTGTATCTGGTTCTGAAATCAAAAAACAACTCTTTGCTCTCATGATCCAAACAGGACGTACGACATTTTTTAGAATATTCCATCTTTAAGAGTCTTCCTTACACTGACTCTAGACATGCCCCCAATGTTGTAGACAAGGAAGGTGAAGGGGGACGATGAGCCATCACCTCAGCAGCAGTGAATTACAAGGAGCTGTGACAAATATCTTTGACATTCACATAATGTCGTCCTGGAGGTGGACCAATCAGTGTTCCAGTCCTACATGGGGGAGGCTCGACTGAACATGACAGCAGGGTATCAAGGACCAGGAGGAGAATCTGTGTGTGTGTGTGTGTGTGTGTGTGTGTGTGTGTGTGTGTGTGTGTGTGTGTGTGTGTGTGTGTGTGTGTGTGTGTGTGTGTGTGTGTGCGTGTGTGTGTGTGTGTGTGTGTGTGTGTGTGTGTGTGTGTTTGTGTGTTGTGTCTAAGTGGTGTAGCCCGTGCTCATGACAGTAATGAGTTCATATAGATGGTGTGTGTGTGTGTGTGTGTGTGTGTGTGTGTGTGTGTGTGTGTGTGTGTGTGTGTGTGTGTGTGTGTGTGTGTGTGTGTGTGTGTGTGTGTGTGTGTTGTGTCTAAGTGGTGTAGCTCGTGCTCATGACAGGAATGAGTACTCATAGATGTGTGTGTGTGTGCACAAGTGTTCCTTGCAGCACATTATCTTGCAGTTGTGCGTCCCTATACGGGAAGAGCCATTACCATGGTAACCCCCAGCAATGACTACTTAGTGAAAGGCTGGGCTCTTCTCTCTCTCAAGCCCCTCTCTACCTCTCTCTACCACTCTGTCTCTCTTTTATCTGAGCTCAGGCCGTGCCTCCTGCTTCACAAACAACAGACGGACAGAGGGGACGGTAGAACAGAAGGATCTCCTCATATCTGTTCAACAGTGTTGTGTGCATCCTGCGGTCTGCTTTTGGTTTGTCAGAAAACACTGAGCTTTGTCGTTTTTAACAGTGTGGGATGTCTCTACCCACAAGAACATCCATGTGATATTACTAACCAAAGGATCCTCACTATAAGATGTGGCTCCTGCGTTTCTTTTCTTGGAGAATGGATTGTTGTTGAAGCGAGGACAATGACTGAGGCCTTGCTTACTGATGGATATACACCGTTAGGTTTTATGTCCACCCTGGGATCGGAATTTCCTCATCTTGTTTGGACTTTCCCTTAATTGGATGGTATCTAATGAGGCATGTAAGCAAAGAGATTTCCTTTCCTTGTTAGAGTACTTGACCGTGTTAACAGTGAAGGAAATGAAAGGAGCAAAGGCGAGTACCAAAGTTATTTAAATGGCAGTGAGGATATCGTGTCCCCAAATAATGTGCAGGGAGCTGGATGTGGCAAAGGCTGATGGGGAGGAAGACTCTTTTCAGTCAGTCTCCCGGTGTCCAGCTTGTAACCAAGAATATGACGTGGCACTGATCCTGCCATGCTCTCACACCATGTGTGGTCAGTGCGTAGCTGCTGGAGAGAGAACAAGCTCAGGTCAGTCTCTCCACCGCCGTGTCGGCCTCTCTGTCTGCTCTGTGCTGTGCCCCAGCTGCCGACATCCTGTGGAGCTGCCATGCGGGACCTGGTCCTCTGCCACTTCCTGTTTACCAAAACATCCTTGGCTGAGTCCTGCACGTGTCGGCAGGGAGACGGGTAACATGGAGGGAGCATCTGAAGATCACCTTCAGCATGTGCAGGTGAGGAATCCAAACTTCAAGATTCAGCATTTAAAGATTATTATGCAAACACAGTGAAAAGCTGGGTGGCATAATCATAAGATTGTGCTAAAAAGCTTATTAGAATAAACATACCAGTGGAATTAAAGAAGCATATGAAGTTAAATATAAAATATTTAATATATAATATTTTCTAAAGTGTAGATTCAAATGTATACAATTTGAAAATGTCCACATGTCACAACTTCCCTAGGGATGTATAAATGTAAATTAAATACAGTATATATAATATGTGCCTAATCACAACCCAGATTTTAGAAACATTGAGTTAATGACTTTAAGTCGCCCAACAAGCCCCACATCATCTGGAAAGTCTCCAAGTGGTTTTACTTATTTTGAGTCACGAGATGTTACTTATTGACACCTTGTCATAAGAAATAATAAAGCTCTCGTTTATTTATCTATTTATTTTCTAAATAACATTTATTACCTCCATTGAGGCGGTTTATATTTTCATCTGCTGTGTTTATTTGTTTCTCTGTCTGTTAGTTAGCAGGATTGAGCAAAAACTACTAGACAGATTATCGCAGAACCTGGTGGAAGGATGTGGTAGATCAGGAAAGAACCCATTCAATTTTGGTGTAGATCTGGGTCAGGGGTCAGATCCATGATTTTTTTTTTTTCACTTTCTTTAACATTGTGAGATAGGCCGTCTTTCAATGTTTTCCTTGATTTCTCAGAGAAAAACGTATGGAACCTGATCAAAAAGATCATGCTTGTTTAGGGGACTGATATGAGTGTGTGCAATTTGGTGGAGATTCAAATAAAAATCCATATCTTTAATGTTAATGTTTAATGTCAATTAAATGTTGCATGATAAGGAGGTTATTGGGGCTCTACTGAGTCCCACTCTAGTTGACCTTAAATTTGTCAAATTTAAATGGACAGAGTTGGTAAATACTAGAAATTGGTGTCAAATTTTGTATTTACCTTTAATTTGACCTCATTTGTTAGGAAAGATCATAGACTGTTTACATACAATCTAAGGGAAGATCTTGAGAGTGAGATGAGAAAATCAATACCACTGGGAACAAGGGGACTTACCAACATGGCTCTATAGGGACACTAAATCCACCACCACCTTTATAGTGGTTAGTTTACACAGTATGTCTAATTTTATCTATATTCTCAGTTTGTTGTCCTTACAGTTTGGGTTTATTATATTACAAAGGAGATGTTGTGAGTTCAGTAGGGAACTTATAAGGTGCTGTTAGGTGAGTTTTGTTACCTTTAGTAAGACCCAGGCTGGCTGTTAGTCTTTAAAATGCTAGTTATAATCATCACCACTGGAAACAAAGATAAATAGTATGTATAAAAACTTTTGTGTATTTGATTTCACCGATACAGTGAGGCATTGCATGTAAGAGTCACTGAACAAATATATATGGAGCCTGGTTGATTTTCACGTCATGAAACAGATTGTCATGCTATGTGAAACCGATTGGTTCTAGATTTCATTTCATGCCATCGCTGTCACTGTATTTACAGGGTCACACACACTGCAGGGATTCAGCACACAGCTGTTTACATGGTGAGTGGCCTGATGTACTGTTGGCTTCAGTCAGTTTCTAGAAACAAACCATGTTATCCTCACTGTCAACAGGTCAACCTATTGTGTTCACTCTCCCTATTTGAACCAGGCTCTAATGCTGCCAGTTCCCGAATACCACCAGTGGATGGCGATGTAGACCTGCGAGAGGAGGAGATGGAGCAGTCAGTATTTGGTAAAGATTTGATGCTGTTAATCCCATTTAATTTAATAAACATTTAATGTACGTTTATGTGTACAGAAAATGAATTCTATTTTTAGTTAATAAAACATTCACCTCTGCTCTACTTCAGGACTGTGTTTTGCTCTGGATCCCTCCAGCGTCCCTCCATCCCTCCTTCTTTCTAACGGCTCGCTCACTGCCACCTACCGAGGCCCTGCTACCCCACCTCCAGACAACAAGGTCAGAGGGCCAAAGATGACCTCTGACCCCATGGTCCCATTGGTCCTGCCGCAGGTGTGCGCGGATGTAGTCATTGCCCGGGGACAGTATTACTGGGAGGTGGATGTGTGTAACAGCTCCATGTACAGGATTGGTGAGCGCTCACTTCACTTTGTGTTTGTTGGTTTGATGCCAGTGCTGCTTATTGCTTCCAGAAACCCTTAGAAAACATTAGTCAGCAAGGCCCAGACTCACATGAAGACACACACTTGTAAACACACACACGTCATCATACAACTCAGGTCACATTGCCAACAACTGGTTAGAACTCTGGTTAGACCTCTGATCACAGGTTAGGCAAAAAAGCTATTTCCATTCTTGGTGTTCAGTAAAACTACTGCATCAGTTTTTCCCAAAATATCTGCGCCTTGTGTTTGACTTTGTATCCATTAGTGTGACATGACTAGAAATAAGTTTTCAATCCTTTCAGTTATAAAGAAGCTCCACTTCACGTCTCATGCACAAAGAGCTACAGTATCTTTACCTCTGTCAAGGAGGTTATGTCTTCATCTGAAATTTTTTTTTCTTTGTTAGTTAGCTGAATTTTGCAAAAATTACTCCACCGATTTCCAAATTTTGGAAGGGTGGGGCACCCAAAAGAGAACTTGTTCAATTTTTGTGTGGATCCCAGATTTCTTTTTAACTTTCATTAATAATGTGAATATAATAGGAAAATATTTGGAGATATCAGGCATCAACATATTCATATTTAAGAAATAGTTCTTATTAGTTGATTTGCAATTGAACCAAACCTCAGGCATTTAAACACAAATAAAAAATGTGGCACTGATCGAGCTGTTAATTCAAAGAAGACAGAATAAATTAAATAATTATTCATTATTATTATTTATTATTATTATTAGATAATAGTAATGCACATCAAAAAAAGATACAGCACTTATTATACATACCAAAATGTGTTTACTTTTTCAAAACTTACCGATATGTTTCAAGATAGCCTCTATGTTTTATGTTACAACAACACTGCACTGTTGCTCAGGCTACAGCCACGAGGTACTGAGCAGTTCAATCACACAGGTCCGTCATCAGTTGGTCACAGTCACAGTGATGTGGTCTTTACAGGATGTGTGTGTGCAGTGGTTCTCTGTTTAATTACCAAACTTTATTGTCTGAGCAACATCATCATACTCATGCTCCAACTGTGGCACAATCTGAAAATCCACATCATCGTCAATAATGTGTGTGAGCTCCTAGTGCCGCCATGTGGAGAAACACAATATCACCTACTATGAACAGTGAATATGATGCTCTTACAAACCTTGGGTCTCTAAACATCCTCTAACATTTATTAAAGAACAACAGTCAGAGTCTATGGGCACGATTGCAGCTGTGTGATTCTACACAGAGGTGCTTAGCTGAATGCTAACATGCTCATGGTGACAACACTATATGCTGATGTTTAGCTGGTACAATGTTTTCCATCTGCATTACATGCTAATATTTGCTAATTAGCACGAAACACAATGTAGATTACAGCTGAGGGTGATGGGGATTTCATTGGTTTTACAGATATTTGGTCATAAGAGGATTGCATAATGTTACAGTAAGTTTGGACCTGATGATAGTGCTAAATAAAATGTAAAAGGGTCTTATTACATTTGATATAAACATATAGAATAAAAATCTGATTTGTAACAGCTGCTTTTGTGCACAGTGTATAAAAAGCTTCAGTTCTCTATCTCTCAGGTGTGATCTCATTGGATGGTTGCAGTGGCTGGTGGCTGGAAAGGCAGGGCCTGTCTTTTTGGGCAGTGTATGATGGGAGCTGGGAGCCGCTCTACACTGTCCCACCCCAGATCAAAAGCCTGGGGATCTTCCTTAACATTGGAGGGGGGGCCCTGAGCTTCCACAACCCTCTGACCCACGAGCACCTAGCCACACTTCCTACCCGCTTTGGCACCGCTGGGGTGCTCCCGGCTCTGGGCCTGGGCCAGGGCCGCCTGAGGCTGCGCTGCGGTGTGCCTCCTCCACCCCATGTCTTCCTCAGTAAGGATTCAACCTACAAGGGGCCAGGCGTTGCCAGTAGAGGCCAGTGGTGCAGGGAGACTCCTTTCTGGTCAGTGAGGAAAGTGATACAGAAGTTTGAGGAGCTGGCCGTGTCGGACTCAGACTCGGGCGTGGTGTCCAGCTTTGGATCGTCCTTGGCTTCCCTTCCAGATCTGGAGAATCCTGGGTTGCTTCCCTCTGGGCACTGGAGCTGAATGAGAAACGCTCCTGAAACTTCCTCTTCGATGGGAGCATAAAAAACTCCACCACCACTCCTCAGAGGGGTTTGATCTCTACATGTCAATTGAAAGGCTAATTTTTCATCTTGAGGGACTGCTGGTTGCCTCTCTCCACTCTCTGTGTGACCCCGGACCTGCAATTGACTCTCTCCCCAGGACACAGGCTTTTCTCTCAACCACACAACCCCCGCTGGTTTGGGCTTGGGCCAGAAACAGTCCTCTATAATGTGAAGTGTGAGGAAACAGTGGGCTTTTAGCAGCGGGACGCCCTGATTTGTCTCTGTGTGCCGGTTGTCGGACGGTAGGGGGTCCTACAGTAGTAATGTGCACGTTCCTGTGTGTGTATGTGGGCCTAAGCACTCCCATAAGTGCGTGTGCATTTGCTCTCTCACTCATCCATTTCGGTGTGTGTGTGAGGGAACAATGTACGAGCGGCAGGGGGGGAGATGGCGAGGTGCGAGTACAGTGACACCGGCGGTGTTGACACAGAGCAGCAAGAACAGGTGGTAACATACGTTCATCCCGCGGCCTCCCTTCGCTAGGACAGTAGGCCTGTCCTTTTCTGACCTTTTGAAAACCACAGGACTCCCCGAGACTTCAAAAGAACAACAGAGAGCAGGAGAACAGAGAGGGAGAGAGAGAAAACAGCACGCATGAATTAAAGACAGCAGGTGATGAAGTGGTAAGATAAAAAGGAAGAAGAAGAGATGGGCAGAGAAAGAGATTCTTAACGGCTCTCATGAATCCCCGAATAGATCAAGTGGCTCAGGCTACACTATCTGAGGATTTGTTTTAAGGTAGAAGCTGCAGAGGTTTTGACGTCACAGCGTACTAATGAATAAACATTAGATTTCTTGGCATATGAAATAATGAAAGTGGAAAGTTCATTATGGGGAATTAAAGCGTTTTAATATCTTGATTTGCTAAGCTTTTCCTTGGCGACTTAGACCTTCTCTTGTGTCTCTCCGTCATTGGCTTTTCGCTCCACTCAGCCCTGGTTTTTGCATGTTGGGACGTTGGGCACACATTCAATTCCAGCAATTCTGGCAAAGAGGATGGTGAAAGTATAAACTTTTCCTCATTTTCTCCTCAATCCTCTGGGCTCCAAGTCCCATTTGTAGAACCACTGGTGCCGAGGACTATTTATACTTGGCATCGCTCGATGTTCATATTCATTCAGCCTGTGGCCACTTATGAATAAGAATTGTAGAGGCCATTGAAGGAGTCGCCCTCTGCTTTTCTGTCAGTGCCAGGGTTTGCTTCTTTGGAAGGTGCAGTCTCAAGAGAATTTAGTCAGACCACCCAAACCTCAAATGTGACTGTGAAGGAGAAAAAGATCCATCAGAATCAATCAGAAGTTTCTGTGCAGATCCTCTGAGGAAGAGCAGCAGTGACGGATTTTACATTCACGAAAAGAGTGAAGAATATTGCTGATGAGTCGTGTGAGAAAACGACAGAGAAGCACATCAGGATGACAGTGTGTTGATGTTTAACGGACAGCGTATTTACCACGAGGGTTAAAAAATGTGTGTGCCTTGACTGTTTTGGAGCAGCTCTTTCTTTCTCTCTTTCATTCTTTCTTTCTCTTTCTCTCTCTCTCACGTACAGAGTGTGTTGAAGTAATCCGACTCTTGTAAACAGAAAAATGAGAGCGACATGATGCAGATTTCAAAGGGCGGAGTGTGACAGGGAGGATGGATGAGACTGGAGGCCCGTTGGGCCATGTGTGCGTACAAAGGCCAAACATGGATTCTGACTCAATGTAACTAAGGACAGTCGCTCCATTTTCATTTGTTGAATTCAGGATATTTATTAATGTATTTCACTGTTGTGCATTCTTTCTATTCTACTGTTTAATATGTTCAATTATAATTTTGACTTTACACTTTCACATCCGTATGTTGTCTTGTGATTTTGCTCTTGTCTTTATGCTTGTTATAGCCTATGAATAGCACTTTGATTGGCCTTGTTGTTGAATTGTTCCATACAAATAAACTTGACTTACTTTAACACTTTTACTTCACTATTCACTGAAGGCCTACTAACAAAATGATGACATACATTTACCCAAGCAGTGTACTTCAGCTCAATGTGAGGTAGTTTGCGCTATTGAATAATTCTTCTTCACATTTCAGATATATTACTTACCTACAGAAAACCGAATAAACTTGTGAGCAGTTTGTAAAATACAATACAATACATTCCAACAGCTAAACTAACAAAAGCCATTGAACAATGTTATGTAATGCCATAATATAACAGAAAACAGCCGTATACACAGGCAGGAGCCACTGCTGTAGAAGAGAATGATAGTAGAGAACAGTTGGCTCATAAAATGTTTGTAATTGTGTAACTTTACTTTGATTTTCTTTCTACTACTGTAATGAATTAGTGTGTTGCTAAATCTAATTTTACTACATCATTGGATTCTTGTAATACATTTTCCTGATAATACTTTTTGTCCTTATTTTTAAAAATGTGCAGTTCTTTTGCTTGTGATTGTTAATAGATCCCAATATTCTTCCAGCTCTGCGACACCTCCATGGTAATTAAGGACATTTATAAGACTGAAGTTATGATAAATTATCAAACACATGTTGCTCCACCTAAACCAAACTGCTCATTGGTGACAAATGATGCTGAGAAGAGACTGTATACCCTGTGATTTATTTGCATCGTCTATTTCTATATCTCAAAGTGACCTCATCGTCAATATGATCAAAACAAGGATAAAATCATGTTCTTGACTTGACACGCTCACAAGTTTCATTTCAAGTGAGACAAATATCACTTTATATTTGCTACAAATGTAAAGGAGAAACTTAATAATGAACCTTTCCTATATTAAATACTTACCAAAATAATATTAAATTAATTCAATTCAATTTTGCGCAATGTTGTGTGTTCACCCTACTTGAGGACTTTCCTCTCCTACTACTATTATTCTTATTTTATTCCTTTCCATCTTGCCATCATCGTCTTGTCACTCTTGGGACACTGTCTCACAAGATGTAATGATTCGAGCTGTAATTGTGTGAAACCCTTTAACTACAAGTCAAAGTGTGGACATCACATGCACATTGGGGCCAGTCAGATTTCACCCTGTAACCTCA
The DNA here is from genome assembly GCF_022539355.2 of Hippoglossus stenolepis. Classification (NCBI taxonomy): domain Eukaryota; kingdom Metazoa; phylum Chordata; class Actinopteri; order Pleuronectiformes; family Pleuronectidae; genus Hippoglossus; species Hippoglossus stenolepis. The sequence goes on along the minus strand of NC_061486.1, from coordinate 26,721,461 downwards.
GGTCTCTTCACCTCGAGGTGTCAAAATAAACCACCGCAGTCCTGCCCAGTACATTTGGAGATGACTCCTGCTCGCTAATTGTCTGCGGTCGTTATTGTCACGCACTCTCCATCGTGGGTGTAATGAAGACACAGAAAGAGGAGCTTCATCCCCTGCTCGCTTTTCTCTCGCCAGTTTCGACCGTGTCTGCCAATCGATGCCGTGTGAATGAATAAACATACAACTCCGCACGACTTCTCCCAGGCATTTGCATGCAGGCTGAGGAAAAGGCCCACTCGTCCCTTTCCGCTGCCGCCAGCAGCATCGAATTAGCTTTACAACTGAGCGGACCCCCTCTTATTACCATCATTATCAGCATCAGCATAACACTGGCTGCTGCCTCCACCGTGCGCTCCTTGTTTTGTTGCTCCGTCATTTGCCATTGAAGCGTCCTCTGAGGTACATCCTGCGTTTTACTGATATGCACAGTTACATAAAGACTGCAGCTCCTGTGGTGGTGGTGGGGGGGCACTTCACTTCACTTCTCTTGATCTGATCATTTTTCCAGCTCCTCTAATGAGCCGCCTCCTTTAGATGTCTGCATGTGATAGAAAAAAAAAAGACCCGAACCTGGAATTGGACGCGTGCGTTTTGGAACGGAATGCGACAGGAAATGCACAATTACAGCCTGAGTTTGTATCGAGGCAAATCTACACATGAGTCAGAAATAAGACTAAGTGGTGCATTTATAGCACGTTAATATATAGACCGAGATAGGAGAGGTCACAGAAGCTCTGAACGGAATCTGTCCTATGAGCCACATGAGAGGTTCTCTGTGAACCAGGATGTGACGCGGCCCTGTAGGAAGGCGCAGAGACTTCCATGCGTAACTGCTCGAAATCAGCTGACTGGTGTTTTCATCCCTTTTGGATTTTTAAGTCGTCACATGTAGGACTCATTGTGAAGCGGGTAAAACATGGCATGCTTGTTAGAGCGGCTCGAGCTTCCACGTGATGAGGAACAGGTGGTGTGTGTGTGTGTGTGTGTGTGTGTGTGTGTGTGTGTGTGTGTGTGTGTTTGCGGGCGCGCACAAAGGCACATCTGCCGGGCCATCATAGCTTCTCAGGCTGAATATTCACACCTCCCCGCCCGAGCATGGAGCAAACAGGATGCGGTTCCCCGTGTGAGTGTGTGTGTAGTCAGACAGACACATTCGGGGAGGGGGTATGTATGTGTGTGTGTGTGGGGGTACTATTAAACAGTCCTCATTTATGACCTGCAAGCCGCGGCGTCTGACAGACATGAGCAAATACACAGCGCGGAGATGGAGAGTGAAATACGCACGGTGTGTATCCATCCAGATGCGCCATTATGGATGATACTGGTACGTCTGGTACACATACGCGCACCCTCCCTTTCTCTGTGTCATAACCGCGCTCACTAGCGAGATCTGCGTGAGAGCCAACTGATACTGTTCTTTCAGTGATGTCACATGTGGACCTGTAAAAAGTATCTTGCTGCATGTATCCCCTGATGCCAGCAGAGTTTCTTATCGGATTATTGCGCTCCCCCTCGGACAGAGGAGCGATGATCTAAATAAAAAACAGAATGCAGAGCATCGTGTCTGCTTCTCATTAAGCCCTGATTGAAGTGCAGCGCGTTTGTCTCCGAGTCATAAAACGATCTTCACGGTTAATCGATTTTATTGGGCTGTAATATTTGGTGATGGCGCGGCTGACTTGTGGAGCTAAGGACATTAGGGCCATAAATGTCTTCAACAGGTTTTATTCAATGCTGAAGGAATTAAAACATGACCAATAATATGTTTATTCTTAACCATATGGTTTCATCTGTGGTTTCACTCTTTTTGAAACCGTTACATTAGAAAACCATGCGATTAATGTTGTTTGTGAATCAGAAAAAAATAAAACGACATACAACAACAACTTAAAACTTTTCCTTACATCTTCAAGAAATGCTGTTGAATTCGGCGTGGGTTTACTCTCATATCAATACTGTCTCATTTGGATTTCTTGGTCATGTTTCCTCAAAATAGCGCAGTGTCTTGTGCTTAATTTGCGCAGTGTTGATACCATGACTGGATATAAGCGGAAGGAAGAGTCTTGTACCATATTTTATCTTTCATAAACAGTTTCGATGATGACATAAAGGAAAGAGAGTCGGTTTCCAAACAAGCGCTGGACGCATCCAATACACAAAAAAAACACGTTGCGCCCTTGTGCCAGCGGGGCTAATAAGTGTACTGGGGTTTTGTTAGCTCCAATAGACAATTTAACCATCCAGTCTGCCTAATGAATCACCGTGTGCAGTGCAGAAGAAAAGCGTCGCTTATCACCCTATGATGAAGTGCAAACAGACCATCATTGACTCCCATTGTTGGGGGGGGGAGGCAGGGGGGGGCGTGAAGCCCCACACCCGGATGGAAGTGGCTCCCACAGGCCACATAATGTGACACATGCATAAAAACAACACCTTGCGCCTCGCACCTTCAGTCGCACTTTTGGCACAAACCCGATGTGATTTGGCACATTGTTTTACTTGGTGCTTTAGTATGAAAACACAATAGTTTTTTAAGGGTCTCCAGAGAGAGAAAGAAATGTGGTATACAAATTCTGCTTCTCAATGAGGGATCTGTACAGAGAATTTAATGTGAAAAAAAAAGCTAAATAAGACACATTTAATGATCATTTTTGAGCATGTCCTCCAGATTATATTGTTACAAATCTTGCAGGGGAAAACATTACGCTCAGCAACCATTGGGATCATCATTGCATATGATTACGATCAAAATCCCCAATCAATCACTCCTTTATTCCAAACATTTCAGCCATATAATAAGCCTGACCCCTTCTGAACCCTCTGAAATAAATCACCCGGCGCACCACTACAGTAATGTAAACTTGAACGGCAGAGCGTTTGTCCTGGCCCCCAAGGGACCCCCGCGAGGAACTGGACTGTTGCTCAACCCGCTCTGTTTTGTTTGGTGGGAACTTTTCCCAGATCTAAATAGGCCCTAATAAATTTCACTTGTTGTTGATGTTGTGAAGCGCCCCAATGGCCACAGTGAGCTCTAATATATTGGAGGTTGAATTGCTTTTGGCACCTGTATCTATGTGAGGGGGGGCCTACAAATTTAACCGAGGCTTAATATATGGGATTCTGAAGCAGTCTCCTCTAAGGTAGGCTTTCTGGAGAGCCAAGAGAAACAGTCGAAGGTCTGAAAGAGGACAGGGGCTTGCAGAAGGCCAGGACAAATTGAAACGGCTTGCTTTGAGGCATTCCAACTATTTTCATTTGTTTCTGTTAAGTCACTTAGGTCTCAGCGCCAAACACACTTGAAAAAATAGACGGTGCAGCCAGCCACAGCAGCAGACGCTCACACATTCCTTATTGTACATGATGTGGAGATTCACACTTGCTCGCCACAGGACCGCAGATGTAGGTCTTCTTCTTCTCTGATCGCAAGCGGCACCGTTTACTGAGATATAGGTTTTAGGACTGTGGCACAGTGAGAAAGTCTTAGCATCACCATCTATACAGAATGAGCAGGCCACGTGACAAACTATGAAACTGGAAAATAAATGAAGGGAGCTTTTGGTATCTATAAATCTAAAAAAAAACAGAAACTTCACAGATAAATAATCAAAGAAAATAAGGCAGGTAAAAGTAGTTAAGTCCCTGTGAAACAAAGGTTTTGTGACTTTCATTGTAAATATATATATGGCACTTTACCAATACTTATTATAATACAAATATTGCATCAGTTGAGCTGATACTAATCGATGAGGGTCTCTCCTTAATTCACTGAAAAGCTTCACTTTTTTCCTTACAGAGGGTTTTTGGCCCAAACTGTATCAGACACAGGCTCGTTTCCATATCTTAAGCTTTGGTGAATGGACAGGGGCGTCGATTTGCCTCTCCATCACCCAAACCCCAACCCCCACAGCCCGTCACCCATCCCTCCCATCCCTCCCATCACCTCCTCCTCCTCCTCCTCCTCCTCCGGCCGGTGGCTGCTTCGAGCTGTTAGGGCAGCAGCATGCTATAAAACAGAGAGGGACGGGACTGTAGAGGAGGTTGGTGCTGAGGACACACACAGAGAGAGAGAGAGAGAGAGCTTTGGTAAAAAGTCGCGTGATATATCAAAAAAAGCTGCTCGACTTTCACGCAGATCAGCACGGACACTTGGATATAAGGAAGAAACTTCTCATCTTTTTTTTTATCGTCAGTGTAATTAGTCGCTCCAAGTCGACAGTGGTTCATTGAAAGCCTCTCAGTGGGAGCTTTGAGGAGAATATTCTGTGGAGAGCCTGAAACGAGAGGGAGGTCGCTGGGATGCTGCTTCCCCGCGCGCTCCGCTCCGCGCTGTGCGTCCTGTGCTGCGCGTGGCTGCGCACCGGAGCGGCCTCGCGCCTCAAGTCTCCAGCTCTGCCCATCCAGTCAGAGAGAGAGCCGCTGCCGTTCAAAGGCCTGTCAGGTAACACACCGTCATCGGTTTGAAAACGAGAATGTAAAGTGACTGTATGTTTAACTAATTAATATTAACCAGCCAATAGAAAAAGCAGCATCAACTATTCCAAACTTCCAACACACCAAGCGGGGGCGGTAGCGAGCACTTCAAAAGTCCGGATTTTGTTTAAATCAACGCTTTTTATAATCGTAGTCATGCCGAATTGCAGTGAACACATTGCTGCTGTTATCGATTATAGTATAAGTATCAGCTAATTATGTTTGTTGCATAAAAAACACAATTAAACTTAATATTGTATTTATTATGTATGGGATTTGGTGCTGCATGTGCGTAAAGGGCCAGTTTACGGACTCGATAGTAGATAACGCTTTAAGAACTCGCAGCCTAAACATGCAATTTTAAGTTGACACGTGTCCCCTGCCCCCCCCTCCCCCCCATATAACAACACGGGCTACTTACCCCAGTTTCCTTGAATTTCCACGTATCCTTGAAACGTCACGTAATTGCCAGTGTTGCTCATGTGTAAAACCAGCGGCAAACCTCTGAGTCATAACCACAGCGAATACCATTTGATTCACGTGTGAAAAAAATGCGCATACCCAGAGGGGTAGAAAGAGCCAAGCAGCGCGGTTATTATTACAAGGTAACTTCTGTGGGGTTCGACACTGTGGGAACTCCACGTTCACCATGTAATCCAACGCTGGAAAGTGCAATCAGTCCACTTTTCCATTACAAGCGCTGGCCGCTGCGCACATGATTTATTTCTGCAGAGACAGAAGTGGCAGGCGAAGCGAGCGGCTCACAGTTTGGACTGCACTGTTTAAAGTGTGCAGTCACTTTAATGAAAGAATAATGTGAACCAGGTTGGTAGCAGCGAGAGAGGAAGGCCATCAGCTCCAGTCCAGTTAGCATCACGCCTAGTGTGTGTGTGTGTGTGTGTGTGTGCACTTACAGTTAGATATAGGCGCTCTCATCACACACCACCAACTCTTACCTCCAGACACTTATTCTGACCAACATGCAACACTATAATATTATTGCACCGCAGTAATAATATCACTAAAAACTATTTTTATCTCGCCCCGTGTATTAGAACGTTTATGAGTTTTTGAATAGACTCCAGCACACAGGATTTCAAGTGACTCAATGACTATAATTTCCACATCTACATTGAGTGAGGAATTAAAGTTGTATTTATTTGTATACCGCCAAATCACAACATACATTATCTCAAGGCACTTTATAGTAAAGTGGAGACCATTGCCCCTTTTATCTCCTTTTATAAGCAGAACTTAGTTTCTACATGGTTCATCCAGTGTAGGTGTAAACACTGATTCAGTCTGATTCTGTGCTCACATTATGTGTGGTGGTTATTTCATTTCAAATCTAAAATGCTGAAGTCGATATTTAACACTGCAATAACCAGTTGAATGTCTGCGTCATGCAGAGTTTGCTCTAAAGGGAGGCACTTAATCGCAATCCTTTCTTACTTCTGTGAAATGTCATCTGAAGCTCTCTTGATCAAAGTTTGGCCAACATTCTGTGCATTTCTGGGAATGCCTCATCATCCCTCAGTGGAAAATTGAATATCTCCCATGCTTGCTCATGGATCATTTATTCGAGACAGGATGCAGGGTTGAGTCCCAAAAAACTGGCGAGGCGTCTGGGCAGTGAGCTGTGCAAGATTTCTTTGTTGAAAATATGAAAATTGGTGCAGTGGTCTGGTCGGCACAGTTTGTCATCCTGCAGTCTGACACTCAATAAAAGCCACAGAGTTGCACTTTTTTTCTAGCTCTTAAATGTCAGGGACTTTCTATAAATCAGCTCATAATTTAAAAAGCCTCAAGTAAATTATTTTCTGCTTCCTATAATTAATCCAGGCATAATTTAAAATCACAAACCTCATATGTAATTATGTCATTTCACATAGTTTCTAAACAAGCCTGTTGTTTTAGATGGAGACACCATGATGATAGTGTTTGACCCCAGAGATCAGTGTGTGTATTCACCGGTGTTTGTGTTGCAGGATGCTCATTTGGAGGTCGTTCCTACTCTCTGGCGGACACATGGCACCCAGATCTGGGGGAGCCCTTCGGTGTAATGCACTGCGTCCAGTGCCTTTGTGAACCTGTAAGTTTGACCTCAATCTCCCGCTCTTTCTGCACGTGCACATATATCACGCTCACTTTGTGCTGAATTGTATATGTTGTGTGATGCAGCTATTTCTGTTATGTTGTGCAGCAAAAGAGTCGTCGTGGAAAGGTGTTTGGGAAGGTCAACTGCAAGAACATCAAACAGGACTGTCCCAACCCGAACTGTGACCATCCCGTCCTTCTGCCAGGGCACTGCTGTAAAACCTGCCCTAAAGGTAACACCCCCACCTCCCACTGCTCTCCAGTTTCTTACATTCAAACTTGATCTGAGGTTTAGCTCCCCCCCTCGTGCCTCTCTCCCTCACAACAACGGCCTCTTTCCCTCAGTTTTGTTTATTCCTAGTTTGAATCATACCTCTCACCCTCTCTCATCTCCATTTTCCCCATTGGGCCCTCAGTTTTTTTCTTTCCCTGTGGGTCAGCTAGTAAGTCTTCAGAACAGCTGCCGGATTCAATGAGCACGTCAATTGATTTTCCATTCAGCCGCATCCAATAGACATTTTCTCTTAACCAGCCACAACTGAAAGTACCATCCATCTATTCAGCCTCATTCACACGCTGCCACTTACCTTGTCCACACACTGCTGCACACAAAGTTCCACCTTATTAGACAATTGCAGCAACCCTGCGTGCACACACACACACACAGACACACACGCAATTAGGGTTGGTCTTCATGCGGCACTGTTATTTAGCAGATTGGGTGGTTCTTTATGCCACGTGTGTGTGGTAATGGAATGGAAAGTAAAGGTAAAGCACTGTTAGAGCAGTGTGTGTGTGTGTGTGTGTGTGTGTGTGTGTGTGTGTGTGTGTGTGTGTGTGTGTGTGTGTGTGTGTGTGTGTGTGTGTGTGTGTGTGTCAAGAATTGGAAAGGCTGTGACTGTGTGGTCAAGTTTGTAGGAAAAGGTTGAGTATGTTTGTCTTACCATATGCTCCAAAGCAGCTAGTATATTTGTGTAAGTGATGGAAAATGGTGTGTGTGTCTGTGTGAATGTGTTTGTATGCATGTGTTTGTGTGTTTATATATATATATATAGTGTGTGTAATGACTGGTGCACCTGAGGATACAGTACTGCTAAGTGGGGAGAAGTGAGAGTGACACTCCCCAGAAGCCTTCAGCGTGCCCAGTGGAGCAGAGAAAAAGTGAGGGCAGGATGATGAGAATTAAGGTGTGTGTGTGTGTGTGTGTGTGTGTGTGTGTGTGTGTGTGTGTGTGTGTGTGTGTGTGTGTGTGTGTGTGTGTGCGAATCAGTCGCCAAGACAGAAAGCAGACAGTGCAGCTGCTCCTCACAAAACAACTTGGGAGAAATTTGGGTGACAAGTTGGGGTGACTAATAGGCAACGTGTGGTTTTTCGTTCTCAAGATTGTGTCAGTGTGTCTTTTAGTTGGCTGAAGGAGTAGCTAACCACTGCATGTGCGTCTGCGTCTGTTTGAGAGTGTGCGTTAGAAAAACGGCGAGGTCAACACATTACATCAAGGTGCACGTCAGTTTGTGTGGAACAGCGGGTCAGTGTTGGGATCGCACGCCAGTGTCACTCTCAATTCTCCTTAAGCTCTTCAGCTGCAAGAGACCCTCCGGTTAGTTTCCCCTGGGTGAGAGGGGGAGACAGAGAGAGAGGGCGGGTGGGGGGTGGAGGAAATGGGCTTTAGCCTTCACCGTACCATTGCCTTGAAATTGGCGTCTGACATCTTACACATCCTTTAAATACCTTGTCCACGCATTTCACACTCTTTATCCAGACCCAATACACAGTCAAAGAAAAGAAAGTGGACAGCTGATGCTTTCGTCTCGTTCAGTCTTTGGAAAGCGTCGCTGCCAGAAACTGAAACCGTTACAAAGACATGATTCGACATGAGAAACTCTTATTTCTTCCAGAAAACTAACTACTAATTAAACATGTTTATATTCACACGTTACATTAGGTGATTATTCCAGGGCCAACAATAGAACCTCCATATTAACTGCATATTTAACATATATATATATATATAACTCTACTTTGCTTCCACAGTTGATGGTGACACGAAGCAGACGGACGCCGTCCTGGACAACTTTGAGTTTTTCCATGAGAAGGGAAAAGACAAGGAGGACGACCTCCACAAATCTTACAATGACAGGTCGTACCTGAGCTCTGAGGACATGGGCCCCGGGGAGAGCCGCACTGGTGAGCAAGGAGCATTAAGAGACAGAAACTACTGCTGCAGTTAGAGTCATTTCAGATATTAAAATGTGAAGTAGGACACCAATGCCCCACAGGCATGCAGCACATGCTGTTAGTAAGAAAAGAACCTAAATTAAATGAATGAAACTATATTAAAATAACTCTGTCTTCTGTTCTCCTGCAGACTTTGTAGCCCTGTTGACAGGGGGGACGGACTTGGGGAGCTCCAGTGGTGTTGCCAGAGCTCGCTTCTCCCTGACCAGAACCAGTCTGGCCTTCTCCATCACATTCCAGAGGTAAAACACAGAATGAGTCTCAATGGGTTTTTCTTTTTCTTTATAGCTTTAGTTTAGTGGTGCTCTCTCTTCTTTCTCATAACTTCCCGGCTCCTCTACTGTTCCTCCCCCAAACAGACCAAAAGTGTTTAGAGAAGCGAATTTAAAAGACGTCATGATTGATCTGTTGTTTTGAAGCCTAATTTTGTTGAGAAGTAACAAAAGGGAGCTGAAGAAAAATGAACACGACGTTAAATATTTGTCATTTTTTCCACCCATGACTTTTCAGAATGGACCGTCCCAGTAAGATACTCTTCTTGGATTCAGACGGGACCACTGCATTTGAGTACAGGGTCCCCAAGGGACAGTTGGACATGGTAAGACACCACTGAAAACAATCTCTTATTTTTACTCTGTTAATGTTTTTTTTTGTCATGTGTGTCCGTGTGAGAGAGAGAATAAAAGATCTGGTATGAATAACATTCTCACTGCACGACTCTACACACAGACACACTGCCGAACACACAAACACACACACATTTTTGCTTCATTGCCTCTTTGTAAACATCATAAACTCTCTCATTGTGTGATTGCACCAAACATCAACACTCGCTCCCCTTCAGGTTTGAGATGCAAGTCTGAGTTTGATAAAAGGCCAACATCATTGTGATGAATCATTAAACCAATATGTTGGTGTAACAGTAGTACCTACACATGCATGTCCACAAACTCCCTGAGGTCTGACCCAATCACTGCACATCATTTGCTGCCAAAACGCACACACATCTCCTCATTCCATGTCAGACCCCAACACTCTGCGCAGCGAGGCTGGAGCCCCGTAAATACAGGTCCTGGAAAAATGCTCCTATTATTATTTTTAGATAAATGTCAGTGCCAAGAGGACCTTAGAGAAAACACTTGTGGACAAAAAGGGAAGATTGTTGGGGGGTGGCGGGGTTAAGCTGGAGCAAAGAAGAGAAAGAGAGAATGTTTCACATGTTACATCACTGCTTTGCAGGGGGACAGAGCGTATCACTAATTGAAATGGAGATTACCTCTGAACTCTTGAGTTATGAAGTGCCGGCACGCTGCCACATTTCTTCCCTCTGCTCTCAAGAAGTGTGTTGAAGGGTTGCAGCCTGTGGTTTATAACACAATCACGTTAGATGTATGCAGCATGTGTGTTTGTCCGTTTGCCCAAATGTTACATGAGCGAGTAAACAGATTTTAAGATTATATCCCCAGTATGAGTGGATGTTGTCGCCTCACAGTGCTGCCGCCTCATTGGCCTGTGTGTGTGTGTGTGTGTGTCTGCAGATCTGTGGAGTCTGGAAGAACCTGGCTAAGCCTCTCATGCGACAGCTGCAGTCTGAGCAGATGCGCATCCGCATGACCACACCAATGAGCAGACGGGAAGAAGTGGAGGGGAAGATCATCAAACACAGAGCTCTGTTTGCTGGTAAGTGTGCACGGAGGATATTATAGCATTCTCTATCAGACTAGACATGTGTATGCCTTTGTTCTTTGTGCTGTTCTACACAATAAACTCAATATTTACAAATCAGTGGAACTGTGTACATTCTCATGTAATCTTTAGCAGCCATAGATGGATTAATGTAGAGAAAAAGTGAGGGCTTTGTTTACAGAGGAGTATTTGTATAGACGTCCTGTAAGAGAGCGCAGATACTCAATGGGCTGATGTCTCACGTACAGAGACATTCAGTTCAACGCTGACGTCCGAGGAGGAGAATTCAGGCACGGGAGGCATCGCCATGTTGACACTGAGTGACACGGAGAACAACCTGCACTTCATCCTCATTCTGCAGGGCCTCATCAAACACAAAGACAAAGGTGAGTGATGGAAAGCTAAAGTGGAAGTGTTTGGGAACATGGTGACACTGAGAAACTGCAGGTCTGACAGAAAGAGATCAAATGAGAGTTCAGAGGGTTGGGATAGATAAACACCAGACATTAAGACTTATGAGTGGATGATGATCAGTTACTTCTATCAGTTCCCTTTAACGAATACTTAAGTTGCATTCCTGTTTTAAAACTACAAGGAGAAAAATAATGTAGCTGATCATTTAAAAACAAGACCTCCGCTAAATCTGGATCCTGCATAGATTGTATAGTTTTGCAAAATTAACACAAATGGATCCAGAATCGTGTGATGGGATCGCTTCAGTTCATCCGTTTCTAATAATGTCCCCTTCAATCTGTAAACCTTCCTTAAAGCTAGGGTTGATAATCCTGGAAAAGTTATAGCAACAGCAGGCTACATTTAAAAAAATGCAAATCCAACCCCTCCTATCGGCCCTGTCGTCACAGCAACGCCCCCAGAATACATGAACGGGCACTGACAACTTCTAGAAGACGTCTTTTAGGCGACTCGCTCTCTAACTTCTGGCTATCGTCTCTACTTCAACGGTGTATGTGTCTCCGACTAAAGAGTGTGGTCATGTGCAGTGAGATCACAGACAGGGTGTGTGCAGGCAGGCAGGTCGGTTAGTGACAGACAGGTACACCAGCCAGACCCAATTTATTTCAGCCCTGAGAGGCCACAGGCTTTTCTCTTTTTTTCCAGATGACTTTATTTATTGATGTCATCAGGATGTGAAGACAAAAAAATGTTTCAGTAACAATTTATCAACCCCAGCTTAAATTGTTGAATTTTGAAATGGTGATATTAGTAGAAGACGTGATGATGAGAAAACTGACTCTCTCTCTCTCTCTCTCCCCTCAGAGCCCCTCTCGGTGCCCATCCGTGTCCAGCTCGTGTACCGCCAACACATCCTCAGGGAGATCCGAGCCAACATCACCTCTCATGTGAGTATTAACACACATTTACTAGAAGGGGCAGATACCAAAACTGAAAAGTGACTGATCGCCAACATTTTGTAGCAAATATATTGATTTTTACATCTGAAAAATCCTCATTTGTAAAACTCGAAATAAACAAAATATTCAGCGTCTGCTCTTAGATAAGAAGGGAAAAGTGGGAGTAGTGTTCGGAGGAGGAGCAGGGTTGTTGTTGGTTAGGAACATATGACACAGCAACCCACCACCACCACCACTACCACCACCACCACCACCTTCCCTCTCTGAGACGGATGTGGTTGGGTCACCACATCCTCGCGCGGTTGTCGCCGGCGCTCTGATCACAGCTAACTAGCCTGAGATGTGACAAGAAAAATGGATGGAGACGAGGACGAGGGGGGAAACGAGGAGAGGGAGAAAGTGTGCAGGAGGAGCTTTTGCAGGGGACAGATGTGAGCGAGGGATGAGAGACAGAGAAAGAGGGAGGTAGAGAGGATGGACTGCGTACACACTCCACACACATGTCAGTGGTTAGTGGTCTGTGGGCTGAGATGGATGGAGGGAGGAAGGAGGGAGGGAGCGGGTGATGAAAGGCGGGCCTGGTTTTAATTCTGCCAGGAATTGCATGAGGAGCTGATGCGCCCCTTTCAAGTCTGGTGGCGAGGGACACTGTCCGTGAAAATTATGTGAAAGGTTCGAGCTCGGCGACGCGACCTCGGCGAGCGTCCCCGGGCGAGACGTTGAAACCAAAACCGCTGACTCATGCCAAGGGGAGCTGAGTCACAGAGGCATGTAAACAACAGACATATGACAAGCCATTTTTCAACTCTCATATACAAGCAAGCGCATTGGACCAATGATCCTGACAGTGTTACTGCTCCTCCTGATTTATATCACACCCCGATATATCCTTCCTCACCTTACTTCTCCCTCATTATTCTGTCCGTTCATTTCCCCAAATATAAGTCACCCTCTCTCCGTCCAGCCACTTCTCTGCTCCCGCTCGGTTTTGGCTCCTCACTGTGTGGATTTATGGCACATGTATATTTATATTGAACCGAGGCCCCGGGGTCATAAAAGTAACATTTCTTCAACACGCTCGTACATCTGTCCTATTAATTCAACATTTCTCAACATCCTGACTGCCCCCCCCCTTCTCCAGTCTGCCTGCTTGAGATTAATCTTCACTCAATATGAAACATGTTACGGCAATGCGAGCCATATTTTTGCCCTGGGTTTAAGTGTGCACTTGCGAGTGGCGTGATTTAAACACTGTGGTTTTATGTCACAGCACAGTTTGTGTCCGTAATGGTTACTGACTTTGTGATTGTTGAATTAATCTCACACTGGCAGTTGAACCAACATCAGGTCAACAGGATCTTCAAGATATAAGGTGACTTTTCCCCTCTGACAGCTGACCCACGTTTAACTCCATTTCTCAATCTGTGCAGGATCCAGATTTTGCCGAGGTGCTGACAGACCTGAACAGCCGCGAATTATTCTGGTTATCTCGCGGTCAGCTGGAGATCGCCGTGACGACCGAGGTTCAGGATCCCCGGCAAATCTCTGGCTTCATCACCGGCAGGAAATCTTGTGACAGTAAGTGTCCCCGCTATACTTTCCTCCGCATGTTTTTTCCTCCGCACTCTGCGTTGTGTGTGTTGCTTCTCAATACTGCAGATGCAACAAACACGTAGGTCGCTGAGAATGTGTTTTGAGTCGTAGTTGGTTTGTGCTCGTCCATGTGTGGCTGTTTTTGTCGTTCCTCTCTATAAATACTTCTTTTTTCTCTCTGTCTCCATCCTTTCAAGTCTTATCACTGGGGGAAAACCATGTTTATAGACCTTCTGTTTGACTTGGTGGCCCACCAACACTGTGTATGCATGTCCGTGTGTGTGTGTGTGTGTGTGTGTGTGTGTGTGTGTGTGTGTGTGTGTGTGTGTGTGTGTGTGTGTGTGTGTGTGTGTGTGTGTGTGTGTGTGTGTGTGTGTGTGTGTGTGTGTGTGTGTGTGTGTGTGTGTGTGAGAAAGAGAGAGACACAGAAAGAGAGACAGAGGTTTCAGGAATGTTGTGGACAGCCCAATCGTCTGAAACCGTAAAAGCATGCACACATGGTCTTTTCATGGGATGCATACTTGTACATGAACATGGAACATCAAGGTGTCGGACACTTTGAAACACTTTGAGAGGTGTTTTTTATTCTCTAACAGACACAAACACATGCACACAAACACACACAAATACACATAAAGACTCTATTTTATGAAAGTTTATGTACACACAGACACACACACACACACACATAAACACACTGCTGCCAAGGTCACAGTCTGCTGGACATGACTCTCCTTGCTGGTGTTCCAGTTCTGTGATTAACAGCTTGACGTTATGTATGAAGAATTCGAACCCAGCACACTCTTCTCCCTCTCTTCTCTCCTCCTTCTCGTGCCTGTTCTCCCTCTCTCCTTCTACCAGTCTCTCCATTTAGCGGCGGCCCCGTTGTCTGCTGTCCTCTTCGTGTGTCTTTGGCAAAAACGATTCTCATAAAATTTCCTCTGCTCTTTTCTCATCCTTCTCAGTTACTCATTCCCTCCTGTCATTTCAGCTCAATCTTTTTAAGCCTACTGCATTCAGCAAGGGTTACCTCATAGTAAGGCTTAACCTTGGGTGGGTTTAATGTGTGTTTGTGTGTGTGTGTGTGTGTGTGCGTGGGTGTGCGTGCTTCAACATGTATGCATTTGGCTCAAGGTCGCACACAATTACACGTGCAGGAACGCCTCCTGATTAGTGGTTCAATTGAATCTGTCCCCTCAATGACTCTTTCTTCTTGAAGGGAGGACATTATGGGCATAGCTTCGGTGTGTGTGTGTGTGTGTGTGTGTGTGTGTGTGTGTGTGTGTGTGTGTGTGTGTGTGTGTGTGTGTGTGTGTGTAGTTGCAGAACATGGGTAAATGTGATGTGCCCCCAGTGTTTTCCATCCTTCACCCAAACCAGCAGATTTCTACATGACAGAAATGGTTGCCTCATCAGTCATGCTGTCAGGCTCTGTGGTGCAATAGAGGAAAACTCCGAGGGGAAAATGTTGGTTTCCGATAAGTAATAATAATGAGCGCTGGACGTGCTCTGAAGTGGATTTTTGATATTAATCTTGGTCTTTTTTCCCCGCTCAGCTATTCAGAGTGTGATGTCCAGTGGCGATGCCCTGACCCCGGGGAAGACCGGAGGTGTGGGATCTGCCATCTTCAACCTCCATGATAACGGCACGCTGGACTACCAGGTGAGGTTTCCATCAGGAGGATTTGATTGTTGTTTATCAAACGTTTTAATGATCATACATGAGTTGCACTACAAAAGATCATTGTGAATTTTTCATCAACATTCTGTTCTAATATCCAATATTTGTGGTTTATTAACAGTAAACCTGTTGTATTTATAGAGTTAAGCTCAATCTGTCGCTGTCATCTTGGGTTGACAATGTGGAACTATGAGTGATCAGTCACTAATAGTAACAGTATTCCCATTACTTTCAAGAAAGCTGTACATCACCAGTCTTACAATAAATGTCATGGACTCACCGTCACAAAAATTGGGTTTAAACATACTGAACAGTAATAAAATAGCACATAAAACATTCTCTTTTTTAATGGTGTCAAATTAGGCTGATCCCCGATCAAACTCACCCACACCCACAACTAATCAATAATTAAAGATCCCCTCCAGACATGTGTTCAGACCTAGAAATATTCTGTGCTTTGAATCACTGATTTTCAAATTTTATAATCACATCTACCTGTCTCTTAATGAAAAATCCAGAATCTTTTTTTATGCATACTTTTAGTTTAAGTACTGAACACAAGATGTTAATGTCTTGCTTCATTGAAAAACTCCTAAAGTTTGAAGTAAGCACAGAGGAACTTCTCCTCTTCAGCAGATTCTAGGGTCAAACTCACTTACTGCTCTTCACAATGAATTTCAATAATAAGCCTATTACGTGAAAAGGGGCTTAAACTGTTTGTCTCATCTCCTCCGTTCAGGTTCAGGTTGCAGGTCTCACCAGCGACGTGGTCAGCCTCACTATCGAGCTGAAGCCGCGGCGTCGCAACAAGCGCTCTGTTATTTACGACTTGACGACGGAGTACAACAAGGCCTCGGGCCAGGCGGTGGGCAGCTGGAGTCGCCTGGAGGCGCGACACATCCACATGCTGCTGCAGAACGAGCTGTTCATCAACGTGGCCACGGCACACAGCCAGGAGGGGGAGCTGAGGGGGCAGATAAAGGCTCTGCTCTACAGCGGCCTGGAGGCACCCAGACATGGTGAGGAGGGGAGGGAGGAAAGTTAGGAAACTCAACAGACACATGAAAACACATTGAATTGCTTTATAAAATGGCAAAATACAGAAAAATCTTCCTTAATCCAGGATCCACTCTCATGTATATTCATGTCTTCCTCCTCCAGAGTTGCCCACCCCTCTGGCCGGCCACTTTGTGTCCCCACCAGTGAGAACCGGTGTCTCTGGCCACGCCTGGGTCTCAGTGGACAAACAGTGTCACCTGCATTACGAGATTGTCGTCTCGGGGCTCAGCAAGGCCGACGACCTCACCGTGAGCGCCCACCTCCACGGGCTGGCTGAGATCGGAGAGATAGACGACAGCAGCACCACGCACAAGACGCTGCTGACCGGCTTCTATGGATCACAGGTACATCCGTTCAAAAATGGACATGAAGGAAAACATCCACATGCAAAAGTGTCACATATATAAACCCATCCTCTCCTTTCCTCTCCTCCAGGCTCAGGGGGTGTTAAAGGACATGAGTGTTGAGTTACTGCAGCACCTGGACCAGGGAACAGCCTTCATCCAAGTCAGCACCAAGCTCAACCCCCGCGGAGAAATTCGAGGACAGGTAAGAGAGACAATTACGACAAAAACAACCACTTTACATTCATTATTACCACTAAACGTGTTAAATAACACGTTTATCCACACATACTTAAGAGATGCACTTTTTTAGTGATTTGTTTGAATTTTTTAGCTTTTAGTACATTCACTAATTGGTTTGGGGCAAATATCCCAAGGCAGGGGTTCAGCAGGGTTCGTCACTTGGGCTGTGTAGAGTTCAGTTAAGGATTCACGTCTCCCAAGGTGGTCCAGGCGTCCCTAACTGGCCCCATGTCCTTTAAAATTAAGTATAATAATTTGTTACGTTTTATTTTCTAAGCTTTTTTAAAGAACACAATGTGTTAAAACAAGGAACATTTTTCTAAATATATTCAATGATGTGTGGCAAATCTATCGAGCTAACAGTAAACAAGCAGTGACTCAAATGAGTTGTACAGGGATATTGGACGTATGTGTAAATTGTGGCCCCTTCATGGCCCCTGATTTAGAAAAATCCTAGATCCGTCACTGAAGATCGCAGAGGCATGGTGAAGAGAAGATGTTTATACTTTGCTATTCGCCCAAAATTGTCATGCCCTGTTTGCAACTTTTGTAAGCAAAGTGATGATTTAACATGGACAATCAGAGGAGCAGAAAAGCAGAGCAGTTTATTAGATTAAAAAAAGAAGTCAAGTCCTCGGGGCCTCTATAAACCCTCTCAGTGTTTATGTGTCTGTGTGATTGCTCACGTAGCGCTCACGGGCCAACACAAACACACACTGTCACTTTCACTGGCAAGTGCTGTCGGCCTGGAGAGACGTTTGTTGAAAAGTTAAAATGTAACTGGGCTTCAGTAGCACACTAACTCAGGCCACAGTTGCCTGTAAACCTGTGTGCAGCTTGGCAGGTGTAGCTGTTGATGAGTTCTTTGTTCAGTGGGTCCAGCTGTTTTAATAGCAAACAGGTCGGACACATAAACGGCCATCTGCTCGGGAGCACAGCAGCGCTTCATTTTGGAACAGTTAACAAGCCACAGCGTGACACCTGCCTGCGCTCGGGTGTGGCCAACAGATCTCCTAACATCCCCCTCTTGTTTTTTCCCTTTCTCTGTCGTTCATCTCCACCCGTCCCTTCTTTCCTTTTTCTCTCCAGGTCCATGTGCCAAACAACTGTGAGTTTGGGACCAGAGGGGATGTGGAGGAGGCTGAGTTTGACGACCTGTTTGTGAAGGACCCGGAGGAGCTGAAGAAAGACCCGCATACCTGCTTCTTTGAGAACCAGCACCATGCTCACGGCTCCCGCTGGACACCCAGCTACGACAAGTGTTTCACCTGCAGCTGCCAGGTAACAAAGCACGACCAACACAAAGGAAACAGGGAAACAAAGGATGCACAGTTTTGTTTTTGCAGCCTTTGAGATGTATGTTAGGACTGAATATTGGATTTATCTTGTTTCACAATTCAAACTCACTCTTGGTCATTTTTTTGTGCATTTATTTCTTCTGTAGAAGCGAACGGTGATCTGTGATCCAGTCATCTGTCTGGTGTTGACCTGCTCCAAAACCATCCAGCCTGAAGACAAGTGTTGTCCTGTCTGTGACGGTGAGAGAATCAGAAATATAGTTTTATAGTTCTTTGATTTCTGTGGACATCTCCTTATTGTCCCAAAGTGTCAAATGATAAAGTTTAAATCTAATTCTGTTTCTATCTCCATTTCCTTTTTCTCTGTACAGAGATGAAGGACCCTAAGGACATGAAAGCTCCGGAGAGAGTGGAGGAGCATCCCGAAGGTATGCACCACCTCTCGTCTATTGTAGTTTTTCCTCTCTTGTGTCTTTTTATGCTGTGCTTGTTTCACTGAATTTCTGCCGACATTTAAAGTTTAACTCTGGATAACTCAGGCATTTTCTCTCTAACCTCCTCTCCTCCTCTCCCAGGTTGTTACTTTGAAGGAGACCAGAAGATGCATGCCCCAGGAACCACATGGCATCCCTTTGTTCCTCCCTTTGGCTACATTAAATGTGCTGTCTGCACTTGCAAGGTAAACACACATCAACAAACCCACTCACATCTGGCTGGATTTACTTTCCAAAAGCCCTTAATGGATCGTTTATTTTTTGCACTGGACTCCAAAGAAAATGAGGCAGAAGTAAATTTCTCGTCATTTCTTTCTTGAAGAATGATCAGACTTTTTGACTTTGTTTGAATAAAGGAAAAACAATGAGTCCGACTCAAAGGAGCTGAAGCAAAATTGCTGACGATGCTGCATTTTCTTTCCAGGGATCTACAGGGGAGGTGCACTGTGAGAAGGTGACGTGTCCCCTGCTGACCTGCAGTCACCCTGTGAGACGTAACCCGTCCGACTGCTGTAAAGAGTGTCCAGAGGAGGAGAGGACGCCTGCGGGGCTGGAGCACAGCGACATGATGCAGGCAGACGGCCCGAGGCACTGCAAATTTGGCAAGAACTATTACCAGAACAGCGACAACTGGCACCCCTGGGTACCGCTGGTGGGCGAGATGAAGTGCATCAACTGCTGGTGTGATGTAAGTACACGCTGGCTGCCAAGAAGGGGAAGAATTGTAGGATAACTGGAATTTGCAGACATAAAAGTCAATTTGTTAATCATGTAAATTGCCTGAAGGTAGCTCATTAGAAACCAAAAGAACATTTTAAATTGATGTTGACTGAATACAGTTCAAACTAAGTTCTTTAAACATACCACTAGAAAAGTGATCCTATCATGAAACCAGGACATTGGCAAATGTGAGTATTTGTGCATGGACTTTTATCATCGGCCATTTCAAGCAAAACTACGTTAATCACTAATGAGTTTCCACAAAGAACCTTTTTAATTGTTGAGGTCGTCTTTGGATTTGCATGTTTCTCTTGTTTGAACAGTGGCATCAAATCTCACTGCACCATCATATGTATTTTGTCAGCACATTGTAGTAAGACTCAACTTCTTGTTATTGTTGTTACTATTATTATTTTCTGTTATTTAATGATGTTTGGCAAACAGCTTTGCGGTGCATTACTGCCACCACCTGGCAGTCATAATGCATTACTTACTACCAGGCGCTGGTCAAAACGAGACGAGATGCACAAAAGAAGTTGCATAAACTATATGATTTTTATCATTTAATACTTAAAAAATCATCGGCCATCGCCAATCAATATCTTTCTATTAAAATAAAATCAAATAAAATGTGCAAATGTGCAACGCAAAACTACAAATTCTTAAATTCATCAGGCTGTCAGAAACACACTCCATATTTTCTGGGTATGAAAATGACCAACTGTCCATTAACATGTATAAACTGGATTTGCAATGAATGCAGGTTAAATGCAATAACAACATAAAAAGCTGAATTAAATGAATCATATTTTCACATTTTACCAGTTTAAGATTAAATAGCGTAAATGTAAACATGCAGGCTAACAAATTTGTCGCTTGTACCTCACATTCGGACAATCCTGTGTCTCATCATCTCAAACCTCGATGTTCATCTTCTTCTCCACAGCACGGTGTGACCAAGTGTCAGAGGAAACAGTGTCCAGTGCTGACCTGCTCCAACATCACCCGCAGAGAGGGCTCATGCTGTCCTGAATGTGCTGGTGAGCCTTCAACACACACACACACACACACACACACACACACACACACACACACACACACACACACACACACACACACACACCACACCACGAGCAGGGACTAAACTGATATATCTGCGAACAGTGACCGTTATTTGCTTATTTAGTTATTTAAAAAGAAAAGTCTTGCTAACGTTGCTGCTGACCTTCAGCTGGTAGTTCTTCTGTCACTTATTAGATTTGTACATGTTAGTATCAAACCTGGAGCTGTGTCAGTGTTGTGCTGCCTGGGTCTTTATTTTATTTTTGTGTTTGCCTTAGATTCCAAAGAGGAGGACGATCTGGTGATGAAAGTTCCAGACAAAAGACGGACCTGGAGACACTGATCTGTGGGGAGACCAAAGAAAAAACCCCTGAACCCGTAACTTTTACCCATCGAAGTCCCCTCGTCCCAGATGGACACACACCCAGAGCCATACTGGATCTCCCCACCTGCCTCCCCCTCCCCACACCCACCCAGTTATCAGCTTCAGGATTGTAATGAACAGAAGCAGAGACGGAGGAATGATCAAATGAAACACGGACTCATTAATGAAGCTACAAAGAGGACCAACCAGACTTTATCAACCTGCTGCTGCCTTCTGCTTCCCGCCTTAACGTTTTCTGCAGGAATTTCTTTTTTCTTTTTCTTTTTTCAAAGAAGCTCAACAGGACAAAACGTGTAGATGTAGATGTGAAGCGAAGTTGGGACTGTTTTACTGTTGGATTTTAAAATGGGAAAGACTGTGTGGCATGTGTTTCTTTGACAGGGCTTCTTTTTGAAGTGCAGAACAGGATGAATGTGAGCGTGTGTGTGAGTGTGTGTGTGTGTTTACCGGTATAAGATAGGACTAATCAGCGATATAGAAACTGTTACAGGAAGAAAGTGGAGTCGAGAAACAAATGAACTTATCTCTGCAGTCAGTCTACAACTTTCATTAGTTGTACAAACATGTTTTGACTTGTCATCACTTGTGTCGGCGTCAGGATCCGTCCTGATTGGTCGGGAGACAAGTTAGAAACCTTCTCGGCTGCCGTTTCGGCCTGTTGAACTCGTCGCTCCTCTGCTTTGATCGTTCAAAATAATTCATTTGTATGGATTTTTTTTATCATTGTTGTTTATGAATATGAAGCTGGTTTGTACTTTGTATTTATTGAATGGTGTGGAGACAAAATAAAAAAAAGTTTGTTGGTTAAAAAAAAAGAGGGGAATGCCTGTGGGATTTTATTTTGGATGCTGTCACTAACCACCTCTAATAATCCCGCCCTCCTTCCCTCTTTGCATTTCTATCTTTCTTTTTCATCTGGACTCTTTGAGATTTTAGTTTTCCACGTTGTAGCTCTCAGTCCCTCTGTTTTTCCATCTCTGTTTCCTCTTTCCTCACAGTTTTTCACATATGGAGCTGTGATTATCAGGGGATGAAAAGCCAGATTGACTCGACTGAATCCTTTGTTTTGAGTTTATATTTCTCCATTGTTCTCTCTCTCTGCCTCTTTACACCCTTTATTGATTCCCTTCATGTTTTTTGGCAGTTTTTTCTTTTCAGCTGTAACTTTCTCCTCTTTTACTTTATGTCTTCCCTTGTTATTTATGGTTTCTTCTCTGATCTTTTCTTTTCACACCATATTTTCCTTTTTCTTTCCTTCAGTTTCTTTTTCTTCTCTTTCCTTAGCTTTCGTGTCTTACGTTCCTTTTCTTTCCCTCCCTTTTCTTTATATCTTTTCCATTCCAATTATTTTTCTTTCCTTCTCAATCCGTTCACTCTTTCCTTTGCCCTCTTGCTTTACCCGCCAGTCACCACATGTGCTCGGTAATGTTGTGTCCTGACCAGTTCTACTGCAGACGGACTGAAGCATAAACACAGATGTACACATGTGAAAACTCCTGAATCAGGAACACACACATTAAGGCCGAGCGAGAATTCTTTCCAATACACACACACACACAGACACACACACAAACTTGTACTTCTATATTTCTGAAGACACATTCACTATCTTCTTTAAACATCCCAAGTGCCTAACTGTAACCTTAAGATTAATTTAAACCTAATTCTAACCCTCATATCAGAATCAGGTTTTTTTTGCCAAGTAGGTTTACACATACAAGGAATTTGCTGAGGTCTGTTTGAGCATTAACATAAATCTAAAAATAGGCAACAGCATAAAAATATTATAAACACACTGATGTTTGTGCAGTATGACCTTTACAGGCCACAGAAAGTTCAATCCAAGTCTCAACCCTCGAAAAAAGTGAGAACCGGCCAAAATGTCCTCACTCTGTAGGGTTTATGCTCAAAATGGTCCTCATAAGTACAAGTATATTCATCCATTTACACACACATTCATACAGCACTTCTATACAGAGCCATCAGGGGTAGTTTGGGGTTCAGTGTCTTGCCCAAGGAAACTTCAGAATGCAGACCAGAGGAGACGGAGATCAAACCACCAACATTCTGGTTAATGGACGTCCTGCTCCATCTCCTGAGCCACTGCTGCCCACAACACACACACACACACACACACACACACACACACACACACACACACACACACACACACACACACACACACACACACACACACACACACACACACACACAAAAGAGCAGAGAGAGAGAGAGAGAGAAAGAGAGAGAGACTGCCCTCTGCTGGGATAAACCCAGCACTACACCTAAGGTGCCTGGCTGGCAGAGCTTCTCACTGCACACGTTGACGTCTCCCAGGCACAGACCATGGAATATCTTCACACTCAAGACCTGTATCGTCCTGACTGAAAACATATTGGAAAGTCATCATCAGTGCAGCAAGTAGAGGTGCAGGGGGTTGTCAAAGCCGGATGGTGGAGGTCAAAGGTTAAGTGTTCTGAGCTATGGCTTGTGGCAGCCATTTGAAGAAGCATGAGACGTGTACCAGCTTGAGACCTGCACCTGCACATGTTTTCGTGTGTGTGTTTGTGTGTGTGTGTGTGTGTGTGTGTGTGGCCTGTGATTTGAACATTACCGTGATGGATGCTGCTCAGCTAACTTGGATTTTACGAACAGCCAAGAACTATTTTAGCTCCACTTTACCATTAACTTCACTCTGAACGTTTGACACTCATTAAGACTCTTGTTATGGATTTCTTTCAGTGTGTTTACCAAATTATCAAAACATTCAAGAGATGCCAGAAATATCTGAATATCTCACGGAGCAGATCTGCAGAAAAGAACACGCTGCTCCTTCCATGACTTCTCCTTCTTCTTCGTGTCTCTCACTGACACCTCCTCAGATGTTCGTTTAGTTTGTTGCTGATATGAAACATTTGAGCAGCACTGCACTGTGATGGGCTGTTCATCTAATTTATTACTGTAAGGGAAGTGAAATCAGAGCCACATGCAATAAACTGGACTCTAGTCGCCTTTCTTCTTTGTTGTAGAAGAACTCCACACTGTTTCACTTAACACAGCTGTGCTATTGGTTTGATTTTTTCCTTTCATTCTCATTTAGTTTTTCACACTTTGGCCTATATCCTCTAATTTATTTATTCCTTCATTCTTTTAATGCAGAGAGGCACAAGAAAGACTTCTAGAATTCCTTTTTGGATCCAAATCACTTCATGAATAATGAAAGTCACTCACAAATATCCTGAAACCTTTTCAGTTCACTAACTCATTCATGTTGTGTCTATAGATGATTAACACTACAGCAGAGCAGCTATGTAATTATGTAATACATTTTCATCAGTGCAGTGCCTGTTCTAAAACCTGCTGGATTGGAATGGGCTGTTTTCTTGTCCTGTGTTAAAGCTACTTCAGAATTATTCATTGTCATCAGTGAGTCCACCTCAAACAGTTCTACAATATAATGTCACTTTTTATTGTTTGTGTGCTGGACGTCGTGTTCAGAGCTTTTTATATTATCTATGGTTCAGAGTGAAGTTAGAAAACTTTGTGTTCATCCTACCTGGTTCATCTGCAGTGAAGATTTTATCGTCAATGTTTTTCATTACATAAAACCAAATTAGCTTTATTACTGTTCACATGTGTTTTTTTTCCTACATTTCATGTCAGCTATTTCAGAGGTCTGTTTAGCTACTGACACAATCTTCAGGTGACGCAAGTTCACAGCTTTTCAAGGTAAAAGCCCAATTCAGGGGCTGCATGCTTTGGAACACAAATAAGTCGGGGACAAGGAGGATTTCCTATTTACCTTACTGATTTGTTGTTGCAGCTACTTAGCTACAGTAACTTGAACATACCTCTATGTATGAAAGGTGATTTATAAATTACCTTAATTTGTCCGGCTACACTTACTGCAGCTCAGCGACCAACATTGCTAGCTTATTAGCTTCGTCATCAGTGCGCAATGAATCCTGGGATCGGTTGGCCTGAGATCACCTGTTGAATCCTTCATTGCTTGTGAATGGTAGGACATATTTTTCGTCAGCCTTATCACGCCACTGTGAAACCATCATTCTTCAAATGCAGCCTCTGAACGATGAGGCAAACTTTCTTCTCCACTTTTAATCTGTGCAAGCGAGGGGGTGAATAAAACATTAGCATAGCATGGAGTTCTACTTTGGTGAACTTTGACTCAAGATATTCGCTTCCCACTTCCTGTCTTGCAGTTCCTGGTTACCATTACACACCTGTCACCTGATTAGTTCCCTGTCCCTGCACATTTCCACCGAGAGACCTGTCGTGGAAATTTATCATGAGATTTGAAATAATGAGTTTCTCAGACGTTGCCTTAGAGTTTTTATTATTAGCTCTGCAGAGGGTTACACAGCCAGCAACATGGCTCAGAGTGCAACAGCAAGAAAATTAAAAAGGAAGGTTTTTATACAATGTGATAAATGGGAAACAGAACAGAAAGTAAACAGGACAGTCTGCTGTCTGGCATCACTGTTACAGAAAGAGGAATCAAATCCAGCACACAGTTGCACAAATGAAGGTCAACAGGAGGTGGAAGACATTGATGTTGTATCAGCTAAGTGCACAGAAAACAGTCAAAACAGTAGTAAGACATTCTTCACAGTAGTAAGACATTGATCAGTGGAATTTTCCATTACATTCCTCCCCCATATAAATATGATAACAAGAAAATAGTCAAGAAACATCATAACAAACATCAAATCATTGAAGAATATTGACGAGTCTTCAACCCATGCACATTGTGTACGTAAATAGTTAACATCCACCATGGAGAGGTTCTATAACAAACGATGCATGGTGATGAGGACACAATAGGTAACTGCTGCTGTTTTTTTTGTACTTTCCTGCAATTGAGCAAGCATATAAAAAGAAAAATGGAAGGTGTAAGAGGAAATCAGGTTACACAACATCATCATTATCACACAAGTCCGTTGACGGAAGTGGAGAGGACAACAATGCAAAGAGAATCTCATAAGGTGAAAGATTAGACTTAGTTCTTTTTCTCATCCTCATTTACATCAGCACCAGAGGCAGGACCTTTGTCCATGTGAGACCTGTGTCCTCACAGAACTTTGCAAGCTTAGTTTTGAGTGTGCCGTTCTCTCGTTCCACAGCTCCACCTCTGGCTTGGTGACCACACTTGCAGTTTGTTTTGAGGCAGGAAAGGCTTCAACCCATTTTGACCACATGTCGACCATCACTAAGCACTGAGATTTACCTTCTGATGGTGATAGCTCTATGAAGTCCATCATCAGATGTTCAAAAGGTCGTACAGGCGGTGGGTGTGCTGCCTGGCTGGTTACAGCCACTGGCCGGCCAACATTGTGTGTGCCGCAGATTACGCATGCCTGACAGTATTTTTGAGCAAAGGTGGAGAAACCTTTCGTAAACCAATGTTCTGTGATCATAGATAACATCCCCATTTTAGATGTGTGATCTTTACCGTGCGCTAACTTAGCATGATGAGGAAAGAAATGTTTTGGCAAACAGGGTTTGTTGTCAGGGCCATACCACACACCAGTTCGGAACATAGCACCAGAGGTCTTCCATAGGGAGACCTCTGGTGCTATGTGGACCAGACTGCAGAGAAAGAGAGAGGAGAGAGGAGGACATATCAGAAGACATATACTGTCTGTGTATGAAAAAGAGGAAGTGACATGTCAGATGTGAGTGTGACAGCCTGTTGTTTGAAAGAAGAAGTTTCTATTTTGCCAAAGGGCATCAAAATCAGAAAGGTCAGGTCGTGGTGAACAATGGACTTGAAGTTCAGCAACACAGTTGTGTTCTTCCCCATCGTCCAAAAACAAAAAAACAAAAAAAACATTGGATAAGTCTACAACCGAACAATATTGGACACATTCAGAGAATCATCGGGAAAAGGCAAAAACAGAGATTCATAAACCGGACAACAGAAAATCATGTTCAAACCTTATGGGATGTTTGTCAAATTTAACCGTGCACGGGAGAGGTTTTGTGAAATTTTCCTTTACTGTTGCTGTTGAGCCTCTGGGCACATTTGTCTTTTTCGCTTTAGTGTTATTACTGTGATACGATTAAAAATTACACTGACATCTCACAGGAGAATTTAAATGAGTGTCAGCTGGGTATGAATTGTGAAAAGTACAAGAATGATCAAAATGGTATGACTTGTATTCATAGATCACATGTAGGAATACATGTGTGTGTTTAAAGTTAACAGGTTCAGTAGTGTACTGTAAAATTGTAAACAACATTGTTATTGGAGTAGGGGGGATTTTAACCTGTCAGACAGCCCTGCCTGTCTTGTGTTTATAGAGACTGTAAACTTTATAGTCTCTATTTCTTTCCGAAATAACTCACTAATCATTATATAGTGCACCATATAGTGAGTTCACCATTTTGTGGTGCTGTCCGAATGTTTAGTGAAGGTTTTTATACCCTTTATACTGCTCTCATTGTTTCCCATAATGCATCAAGAAAAATAGTGTCCAACCAATGGTCAGTAACCAAATATATACCATCATGCATTGTACTCGCGGCGGGGACAGGAGATGAGTGAGGGCAGCAGGAACAGCCCGACCTATCTTATAAATATAAATAAGAGCACAGCAGCACAACACTAACTGCTGCAACTGCCTGCATGGTCATTCAATTCGTTTTTTACATTAAACTATTACTAGGTGTAAAATAAACAAGTCAAATTTACTGTGGGATTTTCCACCATCCGACGCTATTGTAGGTCACAATCCTGCGTCAATAACGTGATTACCGTTGCAGAGAAAATGCACCGAGCAGTGTCTGAGAGCGTTTTTTTCTTTTACCGATGACCTCACTATATATATCCTCAACATAGAAGTCACTATATAGTGAAGTAGGGAATAGTGAGTGAGTGGGTGATTTCACACACAGCCTCTGTATTTCCCTTTGTCTTTGTCAGTTTGTCTTGTTCCGCATCAGTTGACACCAGTAGTGTTTCAGTTTTACATTCATTTAAAGGTTCAGTGTGTAGAATTTCGTGACATCTATTGGTGGAGTTGCATGTTGCAGCTAATTACCCCCCACCTCACCCTCCCCTTCCAAACATGTAAGAGAACCTGTGGTAGCCTTCAGTTGTCATAAAAACTCAAAAGGTGATTAGTTTGTCCAATCTGGGCTACTGTAAAAAACATGGCGGCCTCCGTAGAGAGGACCCGCTCCTAATGTAAATATAAAGTATTTAAATATAAAGGGCTCATTCTAGGGTAAAGAAAACAACAATTTGTAAAATTTAGATGAAACACACTAGTGAACACATCACTAGGATTATTTTATGGATACAATTTCTGTCAATAGATCCCTTTCAACTGAATCTTACACACTGAACCTTTGAGGATCTACCCTTTTGTTTCTATGCTTATACCTGCCACCGCTGACTGGTGTCCATGGAAGTCTGTTTTATTTATTTTCTTCTAAATAAACTTTCTCTATCAAACCAGCTGCAGCTCCTGCATTTGGGTCCACCTGCTCACCACCCCGTGACCATTTCATGTTATAAGAAGATAGATGAGACATTAACAACAGTCCTGTGTCTATTTATGACACATTAGAAACTTTTTTCTAAAATGTATCGTATTTGGGGAAAATTAAGATAAATTATTATGAATAATTCTGTTGAACATTTGTTTACAGCGTTAGGTCTGGGTCGCAGACGAGCGGCCTTATCCATTGACATACAGTTTTGTGATACCGCCCGTCAGAGTTTTTATCTGAGAAAAAAACTGCTTGGCTGTATCAGAACTTAACCTCAAGTTTCCTTTCATTTTCCTTGACGTGGCTTTAAGATTGTTGGATGATCGTATTCCACACTGTTCCATGGTTTGTTATACACCCAGTGTTTACTTGAAACACTTTGCCACTATAATTTAAAAGTGGGCTTTAATCATTTGGCTGCACTGCTTGAGTTCATGTAATGACTGAACTGAAGAGGTAACACTTTTTAATTACTTTATCTAAAAAAGTATTCTATAAAGAAAAGTGTATTTTTGAAGAATGTGTTATAAATTGATTTATCAAAGGGGTTAGCTGAGAAACCCTTAGACATCCTTCTTAGATTACATTAGAGAGGGAGAGTTGAGATAATATTGATGAGCCATCAATATTTTATCACTGCTGCCCTCTGCTGTAAGAAGCTGAACCGACATTTTAAATAGCTGTGTTAAAATGTGGATTTACAATGTTTAACCGACCATATATACACATGAGCCCCATGCAGCCTCATAAAATGGTTCTTTAGGCTTGTACCACCGAAGCAGCGGCAGCCTTTATGGCTCCATAAAGAACCTTCAGAACAGTTCTGAGAGGCTGCAAACTGTCTCTCTGCTGCTGGCTGATATTTCAACCAATGGATCTTAGTGGAGCTATTGCAGGGTAAATGCCAAGCTCAAGGGCACATTGGCAGCAGTTTCTTAAAGTAAAGATTTCTTCCCAGTGTAGATTTTTTCAGGCCAGTTTTCTAATCGTCAGACTCCTCCAGCATACACAAACTCGTCCAACTGCTTCTGGGGGCAGGTCGAGAAAAGGCTGCACAAAACCTGTTTTTATCGTCGAAAGGATTTTGACTGAAAATTCACCTTTTTGTTGAGCGTGTGCCTGGAGCAATGAAACAGCCTCTGGGGTTCAGTAAAGCGCCTGGTGCTTTATACAAGGCCAAACATGATGTAAAAAAGCTGAAACAGTGTATTACAGTGAAAAATAGTCTCTTCCACACTTCCATTACCTTTTCTTCTCGGTGTGAGCAGGTCTCTGACATTTGGGATTTAAATGGTTAGGTCTGCTGTATTTAATGTCAAAGTGACAAAACGTTTTTTTATTAACTTTTAAAATCCACTGGACTACCAATGTCCATAAACTAAAGGAAAAGCAAGTTTATTGGTGGCATTTCAACAAGATAATTTGTTGTGCTTTACATATGACATAAGAAATGAGTCATGATAAAAGGACTTGGAAATAGTAAAACAAGACTAAACATAAATTGAATAATACAGATTATGTGGAATAATAAAGAGCAGTAATAAGAAAGAAAGATATGGTTTGGAGGAACTCATCAGACCATATTGCCAATTTGTTCTTGTTTGGGTATAATACTAAAATGAATGAATAATATATAATACATTAGGGTATAATACTAATATGGGTAGTAGTTTTTTCTTTAAATTATGTGTTTTAAGAAACTGGAACAATTTTCTGTTAATCATTGTTAATCAAAACCCCCCTGTAAAGGTAACCACAGCAGTTTTAGAAAGAAAGTTCAACTGTGGCTGATGGGAAACTTGGAAGTAATGTGATTCATTTATGTGTGCATATGATTTGTTCTTGTTATATTGCTGATGATTAGATTCACGGATTTGATGTTAGTATGATTGTGGCTTAAGACGATGCCACCGGGGTCTCACCACAAAAGCCAGAGACAACCCAGTTGCGTTTCAGCATTCTTTTATTCTCTTAACACACGTTTATGTTAAGTCAAAACTTAACATAAATTGTCCACCTTATAACCTTTTCAGGTTTGTTGTGCGTCTCTTCCCATGTGTGTCTGTGCCTCTGTCTCTCTGGCAGCTCCACCGCTGCCTTTTGAATCCAGGGAGAGTTGATTGGCCGACTAGTCTCAGCTTTGCCAATCCCCTCTCCCTGGTTAATCTGGAGTCTGTGTGTCATCCATCTAATGTATTTAAATTTCTTTACATCTTCTGAGCTAAAGGGAACATATTTATTGAACTGAAGAGGCTCAACAATGGAGCCTTGGGGAACGTCAAATGTCATTTTTGCTATGTGGAATATAGTTCCACCAATGTTTCCTGATTCTCTGATAATCAAGGTCAGTCATTTTAAATTCAGCACTGAGATTTAATAAAACCAATGTAATAATGATCCAATTTTACAGCTCTCTGTTTAATTAGATGCCACTAAAGAGTCTCAGTTTGTGGTTTGGTTAAAATTCTGACAAACTTCTGAGTTATTGTCTTGGGCCAACATGTTGAACTACACTTCTCCCATTAGTTTGCCATTAAATAAATAGCTACAAGTCATTCAATTTCACTTCTCAAATCTCAGTTTCCATTAGCTCTCACTCGCCTCACAGGTATGCAGTTATATATCCCACTGAAAACAAAGCAGCTCCCTTACTTCAAGTTTCACAGCGATGCACTCGAGTCTTTCTGTTACTTGTAATGCAGCCTTGAATCCAAGGGAAAAGCTAAAGGTTCAGTATCTCACTCAAGAACACTTAAGTCAGATAGCAGACATTTGGAGTGCTGGTGGATCAAACTTCAGACTTGCCACTCACAGGTAATTGGTTGCTCGATTCTCCTCTCAGGTGGCCACTGGGTGAGATTTATGCTCTCCACGTCTTCAGATATTTCTGTGGTTACATCAGCCGGCCTGTCAGAGGTACCTGACCAGGTTATTTTTTCATCTCGACCATCAAAGATTAAAGTACTTCACATGATTTTTCAAAAGTCTTTATTTTTCTTTTGAGGTCGAAGTTCTTCAAACTGGCATTAAAGGTAATCTCTTGTGATGTTTGTCTCTTGACAAAAGGAATTCAAATATTGAATTTCAGCAGCATTTTCAATTTTTCATTAATTAAAAGAGCTCTGTTCTCATGAGCAACAACTTCAGGTGTGGATTTAACTGAACTCTGTGGGATGTCCAGTGAGTTGGAAATCTTTTTGTAGCCATCTCCTGACTTATACTTTTCAATGATCTTTTCTCTGAGTTGCTTGGAGTGTTCTTTTGTCTTCATGTTGCAATTGTAGCAGGAATCCTGATGAACCAGAGACTGGACCTCCCAGACACAGGTGTTTTTATACTCCAGTCACTTGACACACATCAACTGCACTCAGGTGATCTCCTTTTCACTCATTGTGACACTGCTGGCATCAACTAGCTGGACCTCTGTTGAATTAGGTCAGTCACATATTTTTAATTATTTGACATTAGTTTGTAAAAATCTGTTTTCACTTTGACATGAAAGAAGCTTTTTTTGCAAATTCTTGTCAAAAAAGCCAAATTATATTGACCATGATTTCATGTATAAAAGCAACAAAAGGGTGAAACATCCAAGGGGGGTGAATACTTTTTATAGGGATTGTATATATTCCACTTCTGCAGTGGAAGGTGAACACATCTAAACACACTTTGTGGGGCTGATTTTCCGTATATATCATAAGTGCTACCTAATTGACGTAAATGACGTTCCTAACCTGAACTATTATAAGGACATTTGTCTGTAACAGGAGCAGTTGTTGAACATGATGGTTCATGTGATGGCGTCATTCATTATTTCCTGTGAGGGTTTTTATTGTGGCTTCTAACTGTGACAACAGGGTCAGATATGGTAATGTAAGACTATCAATACTCCCACCCCCTCTATTACTGACATGGTCATTATCTGCAGCCTGAGCACAGAGGTGAGGCTGGACAGCTAAGGCCATCTTTTCCCATCATCTTGCTAGAGCACTGCTGACATCAGCTGAGACACAGGGGGTGAAATTCATGACAGCAATTGTGAACACAAGAACATTAGAGATGAACTTGTTTTCACACTGTCCTAAATGTTCCCTTAATAGTCATGTGTCTCCTAAATGAAGTGGGTTTACAGGAGACGTTCTATACTGGTAAAAGCAAGTGATCTGTTACTGGAATAAAATGCTTACACTACATTATTATTTTTTTTCCAAAATGAATAGGGGGCCATTTCCAAAAATTAAGATGAATACTGACCTGTCACCAGCTAGATGATAATACTGTAAATCTATTTTTCTTTTCTGCCTGTAGAAAAGTTGTATTGATTTATCCATTAGAATCTAATTGTTCTTCTCTTCGATCTATATAATAATAAATGATCTATACTATGTAGGATGTCTGTGGTGATTCATAATGTGTAAACCTCTACATGATTACTAGGACCCTAGTTTTCACAATATTATATGTTTAATTTCAAAGGGTGTGAAAACCACTTGTGCCTCCATGTCAAATAATTGCATCTCTTATCACTATAAACAGATTCTACGAATGTGCAGAATCTGTAGTCGAGGGACATTATTATTCTGTGGAAGAAAGCCACTAATTTCCATTTCTAATTTGACCAATCACATTTGAGCAGGCTTACGCTGCCCACAGGTAAACCGAGAGAAAAAGAGGTGGAACACATTGTCTAAAATGGATCCACTATCAGCTTTTTGATTTATCTGCATTCATCTGCAGATAGCCATAAATGGAGATGAGCCAAAATGTCCACTGGACCAAAAACACATACAAAAATCCGTGTTTGTGTTTTACAATGGAAGCCCCAAAATATTGACCGTTGCCTCGGCTCTGACATTGACACATCTTGTAGTCCTCCTCTCCTCCTTTACAGAGAAGAATGGGTGAATATTCGCAGGTTGTGCTTTCTTGCATTGCTCAAACAAATAAACAGAAATGATCCTGCTGCAAAACGTACACACTTAATGGGATGAAAAAGTGTGTTTGGCATGATTTTAAAATATATCTGTTAAATATGGACTTTACATATAATCGTTGGCACTATGTAATGTAAACTACATAACCTGCAAAATTGTACTGATTAGGAAGGAATTATTAACACAGAACAACTAAGCAAATAAGTGACTTTCTTTACTGTCTGTGGTTTTGGATTGTCATGGTGCTGGGCTGTCACATGGTTCAATATATTCACTGTAGCAAAGAGCTTCTTCTCTCTTCTCAGTTCTGATGTCTGATGTTTGGATTATTTTGGGATATACCTGGTTACATAAAGGTTAAAAATAATTGTACATTTTTCGATTTTCTAGAAGTAATAAGGTCAGAGTGCAGACTGTGTTCAGACATTAAGTCTGATTCAGTCAAATTCAGAAAGCCATAATAGACTCTTCACAAATAAACAATGTAATGTAATGTGTAATGAGAGCAATAACACGTTTGACAGTTAAACACACATTGAGCTTGGTTAAATTAAAAGCCTGTTGCTGCTGCTTCACTCTGTCGTGCTGTGTAACCCTGAGCCACAATCAGTCATGTATGAAAGGTGCTTCAGGTGCAGCATTAGTCCAAGAGAGCCGTGCACTGACCTCTTCTCTTACACGTACTCACTTCCAGCCACCTCGAAGCAGACCACTTACAGTTCAAGCTATTCAATTCCAAAAAAGTGTTGCCCTCTATTATTGTGGAGGGGCTGTGTCACCTCCACTGAACGTGTCGAGCCGTGCAGACAGAGTTATGCCATATTTCCCTCTGGCAGAGGGGAAAAGTTGGAAAGAGCCTAAATATTCAGTATTACAACTTTTCTTTACCATTTTAGATTTTGGTGCTAGCATGTGCCAGTTCAGAAAATCATAGGCAATGGAAGCATGTGAATTGTTTTTTTCGTTCGATCTGCATCGCTCACATTTCTTCAGTCTAACTGCACAGGCCACAATTGGGAAACCCAGTGCTGTCGTCTCCACACAAGCAACTGCATCAAAGCTCAGAGTTAATTTGTGATCACACAGTTGGCTGAATAAATCTAGGGGAGACGGAGACAAAAAGACTCTAACGCACACTCGCATGCTGCAAATTAAAATTAGGTGCACAGTTAAGTCAGGTGAAGGAATCCACAACACACAAAAGAAAAGGCGAGGTCCACAAACAAAACCTGAATAATAAGTTAATACTAACACTAACACGCCTGAATTCTCAGGAGGAAAATAACAGGGCAAACTGGAGAGGATCACGAGAGAACACAGGGGTTGTGTCCAAAATCACCCTCTCACTCACTATTCCCTACTTCACTGTAGTGACTTCTATGTAGAGTGAGCTCATCGGGGAAAAAAAAGAAGCTTTAGGACACTACTCCGTAATGACGTCAGTGTACAACAACAACAATGTCAAACATTGGAAAACCCCACAGTAAATTTTTAAACATTAAGTTTACACTTAGTATTAATACTTTAAGGTTAAAAAAAACATCTTTTGATGTAGAAATAAACTTGTTTCGCACTTCATGCTGTATTGTGCCACACTGCTTCGGTTATGCACTACTTTTCACAATGCATTGTGGGAAACAATGGGTGTTTATTATATACTATATAGGTTATAAAAAACTCTAAACATTCCAATACCACTATAAAATGGCAAACTCACTATATAGTGGGATTAGTGAGTGATTCCTCACTAAGACCCCAAGCACCATGTTTTGGTATGTTGAGACGTAGACAAAGCTTGACTAGCCTTCTCTGTCTGATTATGAATAGTCATTTCATTCCCATCTCTGACTGCCATAATTTGTGTGTTTAGTACATCATATAAAACTGACAAAAAAGCACAATTGGTATGGTATTAGCTGTGCAGGGGGCTCACATTTCCCATGGGTTCCAAAATAATGTGCCCTCTGATGTTTTGTGAAGGAACCCACACTGGTTGTCAGCATTAATATAGTGTTTGTTGATGTTTGAGGATTTTTTTTGCAAACCTGTGTTTGTAATTATGCTAATGTATTTTATTTAGATGAGTTAATTATTATTCAATAAAATATTAAATGTAGGACATTTAACTCTTCAAATCTCCAGCCAGCTTAGACTTGCTGAGGTTTTCTGATGGAGCAACTCTCTCGTACTAAACAAAAGACTCATTTCACCCTGTTCTGTAAAACCTAATGCATTCTTAATTGCAGTGGAACAAAAAAAAAATGTGAATGCCATGAAATGATTTGTCAAAATAGAAAGTCAGCCTGTTGAATTTGGAGCTTTTTCTCTGTAGCAGCACATAATCATCTGGGTGTTATATCTCTGTGAGGCCATCATCCCATTCTTCTATATATTTTTATCCTCGAAGATCTTTGCCTTTGACCAGACCGCCTACAGCAGAGTGTCACATTTAGAAATATAAAAACACTGCAGTATGCCATTTTAAAAATAGACACTCATAAGCTTCTCGATGTCCCCATACACTGCAGATATATATCAAACCAAAAACCCATCAACATGGACTTTGATTAGAGGAGCAGACTCTGAGGGAGGGGGACTCCCCAAAAGGTTTATTGATCCAGAATCAAGTTCTAATGTGACAGAATCCCTTTAATATGCTGGTATGGAGATGTAGGGACCTGTTTAAGAATGAATAAAAAGCTCCACACAAAAGGCCTTTGTAGAAAGTGACATTTTTCAGGGCCATTTTCTTATAAACCACAGTGTCTAAAGTGGTTAGAGTTGTAATTAGCCACTATATTAATGTTATCATTTATTAATTATTTATATATCAGCTATAAAGCCCTTAATGTGAACAGGTTTTGGGTTGCCAGGTTGGGAAGGTACACACTTTAGTTATCAGCAGTGCCCTGGAGGTTAAGACTCATACCACTAACACGACATCCTCTGTAAAATTTTGGGCACATACATTTGTTTTACTTCACAGTCTGTCTCTTCTCTCTTTTTCTGTATGTTTCCCATCTGTCAGTTTCCATCTAAAGGCCACAGAGAGAATCTTTGAACATTGCATATTTGAAAATACATTAGAGCTTGTAATGACTTTTTTAAAAACTGAGTCAGAAAATGTCGAAAGGTTCAACAAACACACAACACACTAGATAAAAGCTAGAACAACAACACAGTGTCCAACGGAAGAAGGCTGACAGCTGTATTCCATGGCACATCGTCACAGTGTAAAGATTCACAGCAGAGGAATTATCCTACTGAGGCAGAATTCAGGTCCAGGAAAAGACCCAATGTAACCTGACTGAAAAGAATGGAGATGATGTGCAGAGGTCACATGGGCAAAGAGATATATCTGACGTCACAGGTCCTTGGAGGGGATTAATGCATTAATAATTTGTCTTTAAAGAGTCTCATACAAACATAACTGAGAGAGCATAACTGATGAATTAACGAAGATTTAAAAGATATGGGGCCTACATATATAGAAAGTATCTTGGCCTTTTTCTGTCTTTCCCTGGCCTAATAAACCAATGTAAAAAAGAGAAATAAAAGAAATAGATAATCACTGCTTTGTAATATGTTAATATCAGATTTCATGTGTAAATTATTTAAAGGAGATAAAAACACTC
This sequence comes from Hippoglossus stenolepis, assembly GCF_022539355.2. Classification (NCBI taxonomy): domain Eukaryota; kingdom Metazoa; phylum Chordata; class Actinopteri; order Pleuronectiformes; family Pleuronectidae; genus Hippoglossus; species Hippoglossus stenolepis. The sequence goes on along the minus strand of NC_061486.1, from coordinate 26,684,601 downwards.
CTCATTTCCTTCCAGCTTCATGCGTCAAATGCGCATACAAGCCTGGGTGTTAACTTACTAAACTGTCTATCTACATAGAGAAATACACCCCACAACTTCTCAAATGATTAGACTTCTCTGGACAAGCTCTTGTGATTACTAAAGGCTAAAAATAGCTCATATATATTAGAGGGGGTGTTACTCTGTGATGAGGCTTTATTAAAAAAAACAGAAAACATCTGCACGTGAGGAAATGTCCGCTGCGCACTTGGCGCGCAGATGATACAGATGCTCTTTCCAGTCGGTGTCAGGTGAAGCCTCCTCGATCTCTCATCCAGACCCTGCGTCGCCTGTCTCCCCCAGCAGTGCGCCTCACACACCGCCCTCTCCGCATCCTCCCAGTGTCCCCAGTCCGCTCCAGGCGGTGGGATCCCGGTTCAGCTCTGCACATCTGGAGCAGCGGCGGGAAACCGGGGGTGGATGAGGCGGCAGCGGCAGCTCCCGCATTGCAACACAGGATGCTGAGCTGAGGAGCGGCTGTTGAATGTCTGAGGAGCATCTCTCGTCTCTTTCATTGTTTCACTTGTTTGTTTTCATCAGACAGACAAACACACTGGGTCGTGCGCAGAATCCGCATCCACTGGTGTCATCTTTTAAATTCCCTCTTCACAGGATCACGGAGAGGACGCGTTGTTTGGATGTTACATGCGTCTTGGAAGTTGGGCTGTTGCAGCCAATAGGATCTGTGGAGAGCACCGGTGTCCGCCTGGAACAACAGGATCCGGACAGCGATCAGAAATCCTTACAGCTGCAGCAGACAAGTTGTTTTAGGAGGATAAACTGTTGCCTTGAATCAAACTTTGTCTTTAAACTTGAGGGATTTTCCTCTGTCCGACGCCCGCGTCCCGACACCCCCTCCTCCGCCCTCAGCAGCGGGAGGAAGAGAGATGGAGAGCTGCAGGTGACTGACCGCCGCTTCGGGAACTCTACCGGGGGATTTCTTGGACGTACTGGGGAGACCCAGGGGCCCCGGGCAGGATGGTGAGTACGCTGCGCACTGCGCGTCCACATCTCTGTGAGAGTGTCATTATGAATCACCTCGTAGTGATCTTCAAAAAAAAAGGAAAACAAGACATCACGATTTTTTAAACCTACAATATACATACGACCCTCGATTTGAATTACGACCTTTCTTCCCAAAATTGAAAATAACTCAAAACAATCTGTGGTCTTTTCTATTTAAACTTGTCTTTAGAGCACTTTCTTGCATTAAAGAAACAAAGCATTCATGTGCATCAGTTTTTTTCAAATCCAAAATTGTCCACATATATGGCACCGCTCCAATAATCAGTGATAACTTTTAGTTCAGGGAATCATAAGATACAGAGAACGGCTCTGTCCTGAGTCAGACCTTCCTTCGGCTGCTAAGCCACTTTTAAGCTGGTTGAATATATTTGTCATATTACCGACTGTCACTGGAGAAAGTTAACTTAAGATAACTTAGCGAAATATATGACTGAGCAGAAATAAATCACTGAGTCCTTTTTTGGCAGCAAAACTTTTTTTTTTTCAAATGCATCATGCGTAACTATTACAGTCATGTGAAATAATTATGCCAATCAGCGCAGCCGTAGGCGATCATTCTGTTAGCTTGTCAACGCTGGACTTGATCCATGTTGTTATGGTCGACTGCCTCTTTGCGATTCGCCTCAAAAGTAGATGGCAGTAGTCTTTAGCATCAATCACGGTTAAAAAATCGTTAGATTACAATCTCCTACTCTCAGTCAACTTCCTCTCCACATCCTTACCTCCGCCACGCATGCCCGCCTGCACATTTTTAGCGCAGTGGTCACGGATATTCTCCATGTCACAAGATAGACAAGATATCTTGCCATCAGCGGCGTCTGGAATCACAAGATGGGCTCTTTGAGTGGCTCCGTGCTTCACACACATTATCTGGGTTTTAATGGGGCAATGATCATGTGCCTGACTCTTTCAGGAAGTGGATAAAGTCTTCTGAGGCTTGCATCTTTAGACATGCCTCCAGTCCACACACATTTACGCTCCACACACAATGTTGGCATGATGTTGAATTGGCCAGGGGCGACTGGTTGCACAGTTTCTCACAGGACCACAGCAGACAGCAGCAAGACTCCAGAGGTCCTGTCGGGAATTAGTGAACCCTCTGAATGTTGAATGGCTACATGAGGACTAAGAATGTGCCTCTAGGGGGCCCAGAGCAACTGTGTTTCATGGCATGTTTGGATTAGGTTTGTAAATTTGCATTGTTCTTCTTCAATTTTCCCTCATTTTACTTCTTGAATTTCCCAATGAACTGACCATCACTTGTTACATGAACTATTTGGTGTGACAGCAGTGACAGGGGGACAATGAGAGAGTGAGATCCTCGTCCGACACAGAGAGGGGTTTTCCTTTTCAAAGTTACACTTGACTGTGTCCATACTAATCTTTTAGTCCTTAAAAACCCAAAAGAAAGCAAAACTTGGTGCCAATGATAAATAAGATGTTATGGATTTACTGTTTATAGATGTAATTTCAAGTTTAACCTTTACTATTATCCCAAAGGCAGTGGGCGTAGGGAAATAACTCAAACATGTAATTAGTACAATCCATAGCTGCCACAGAAAGTTGCCAATTTCCTGCTGGAGCCAATCTCAACTGACATTGGTCGGGAGGCGAGGCCCACCCTGAAGAGGTTGCCAGTCCATCGGAGGGTTTACAGAGACAAACATTCACACTCACACCCTGGCTGAACTGGGATTAAAACCAAGAACCCTTGCCATGAGGTGACAGTGTTCATCATATTCTCATTATAATATGGTTAATAAAATAAGTGCAAGTGATTGACAGTGCTCAGTGTTCAGCATTCTCCATTTTTATAACATGCGTTTTTTTGAATTTCTAGGATACAAGAACTTTGATAGAAAATATAATTGTGAATTTATGTAGGAAGGTGCTAAAGGATATCCTCTAATGTAACAGGCATTTATACAGAGGACCAGGTCTCTTATCTTGTCTGGTTCTGAAGTTACTGAATAGGATTCATCTTCATATTGGGAATGCATTACTCCTCTGCTGTATGTTCAATTTGAGACTTTCTCCACTCACCGTAAAACCACCACAGTTACTCATCTCCACTGTTGGGCTCTCAGGAAACATCCCATTAAAGCTGACATTTAAGTGTGAAATAATTTGGTGAGGTAGCAGAAGATCTGGCAAAGAGCTGCAGGTTTGCAGGGCTGGAGGGTGTTTTCACGCATGACTCAGTCCAACACATCCATGCGACTAAGAGAGTTTTCCATCGCCAAATAAACATCAAGTGTAAGACTTCTTTTCCAGGGCATGTGATGTATTTTTCTTTAAAGTTCACAGTCACAGGGACAGTTCCTAGAGTGTGAGGCAGAGGTGGAGGCCAGTGGGGTGGACTCACAGAAAGCAGTTGGATTGCTCCCAGTATTTAATATTGATCTTTGGAAGCCGTCAGCAGTTTGGTTTTCCAATCGTGCTCAAATGAAACTAACAGAACTTTAACGAAGTCAGAGTCTGGAGGTGGAGCTTTAGATTATTAAGCTAATTGAGATGACTTTAATGAATTTAATAGTTGTCTCTAAACTGCTCAGTCAGCGAAAGAGGTGTGTGTGTGTGTGTGTGTGTGTGTGTGTCTGTGTGTGTGTGTGCGTGCGTGCGTGCGTGCGTGCGTGCGTGCGTGCGTGCGTGCGTGCGTGTGTGTGTGTGTGTTTGTGTGTGTGTGTGTCCATGAATGTGTCTGTGTGTTTGTGTGTTACTAACATTCTTGTTCAATTTGTGCTGGATAATCATTTCCTTTCATTGTCTGTGACTTGAGCAAATGAAGGTGTTGGTGATGCACTGATGGTATAGTGATGACACGCAGCACGGGGACACTGGGGGACAAACAACAGCAACCGGCACTTTCACATACAATGTAGCACACAAAACATGAGATAACAATGTGGGTGAAATTATTGTCCACAATGAGTTGTCTGTCTTTATATACACACTATGGTCAGCAGAAGTGATGCATTAGGAGACAACAAGTGTTAATGACAGTTGCTGGTTTCCTCACATTTGATCTGTAAGGGCAGAAGACAACAGACTCCCTAAAGCATGTTAGAAAATCATGAGAATAGTTGAAAATAGAGTTGCAGCTGCAGGACTCCTCTCTGTTATTTATTCACTCACACAGAACTATGCTGTGTTGTCGGGTGCAAATAAATTGGTATGAACTGGAATCCACGTCTCCTTTCTCTGCTCAATCAATGCTTCTGTATTTCAGTTCCCCAGGGATGCACATCTGCTCAGCTCTTGCACAGAAGAGCTAAGTTTAAACATGTCACGTACATTTTTTTGTGAATGAATTTACAAAAAGGAAATGAATTATCTCTTTGTACTTTGTTTACAAACTTGCTCGCCTGAAAATTGCCCCCTCAGGAACAAATACAGTATTCTCAACAGAATGGTACTGGTGGATGAAAACTGGGTGCGATCAACTTGTTGCCAGGTGGCTACTGCTTTTCCCTCTGCACTGTGATATGGCAAGTGAAGGTTTTCCTTTTAGTGCTGTGGAACAGTGGAACTGATATATCTCCATCACAGTTATCATTTTTCACATCCAGCAGCAACACTGTATAAATAGCAAATGCACTTTGTTTAGGTGCAATGGTGGCACATCTATCTTGAGGCAAGGGGAATCGATCGTGCTTTTGACCAACAAAAACCTGGTCTGATTTATTTTCAATATCGTGTAGATTGTCCGAAGGAGCCGATGTGAGAACACAGCAGGAGATCCTCTGCAGGGTTCACTGTGAGTGAGTGGGAGTGTTGATGATGATTCTAACACGCAACAGACGCAAAAATTAAAATAACAATCTGCCACAGCACATTTAGTTAATCAAATATTTACATTGAAGTCAGCTGCCTGCTAGCTGAGAATGAGGGATATGAGAATGTTAGATCGTTCAAAACCAAAATAATGTGCTGAAAGACACTGAAACAGTGCATAGAGCCGAAGGGAAGCGCAGCTCAGTAGTAATGATACAAGGGTTTGTAAAGGATCTCTTTCAGAATAAATGTAGTCATTTGAAGTGAGAATATATACAATGTGTGCAACTTTAACTGTGTGGAGTTGTAGGAACAACACACCAGATCTTACTTATACAGTGCTTAAGTTAGTTGGGCGAGTGTCTGCATCCAGAAATATCATATTCCTTCCACACCCCAGCAAAATGCATCATAGTCTCTGACCAGTCTGAGTCCAGGCAGCCTTATCAACATTACATTACTGTTAAAATGTGATAAATATCTAAATAGCTGAGTAGTTGAATGTATCCCTCAGCTGTGTACTGAAATCCAACAATGATGGTACCTATCACAACGCAGATTTCAGTCCATCATTAAAAACAATTTGATTTTTTGTGTACTATTCAGAGCACGGGATACATTTGAAAGCAGCAGGATGCTCCGTGTTTGACTGGTCGCGTGACCTCATCACAAGCACATCAGTTGACAATGTGGGCGTCCCTGGCCCCGGTCGTGGGGAGACAACTGATGATGGGTTTGGAGCATGAAGTATTTTGCTCTATGAAGCACTGAAACTGTTATTATTTTTTAAATTATTGAAGAGTTAATAAGTGTTAATAAGAGTTAATAAGTGCAAAAGAGTTTTGCACTTATCTATACTTATATAATTACTTTTAACTCTTAACAGTTAATGTGTTAAATTTCAACTTCAAATTTACCTTAGCAATTGTCATTGTGTGCTTTTTTTATAAAGAAAGAAATATCAGTTCTGCCACAGTTTAGACACTAATATATTTTAAAAGTATCAAATTAGCAGATATCTGCAACAGCCAAAACGATACCCAACCCTGTCGGAGGAACAAAACATGATGCAAGCAATAATAATAATAATAATAATAATAATAATAATAATAATAATAATAATAATAATAATAATGATAATAATAATAATAATAATAATATTGCAATAAATGTAGGTACTCTCCTTCAAAAGCCAGTCAGTTCTACAGTCACCAAAGCCAGCCAGACTTGCTGAAGAGCAGACAGGAAAATGATGGTGACATTTTCCTAGTGCCAGAATCTGTTCCCCATCCACCTTAGGCATCTTCACATCACTGAGTCCTCAGACCCATCCATTTTTTAAAAATGACTCACTCATGGCAGTGGTTCCTACACCCCCCCCTTTCTGCCTCTCTCCCTCCCTGCCTCCAGACAAATATCAGAAAGGGGCACGTCCTCCTCCTCAGAGACAGTGGATGGAAATGAGAAAGAATGAGAGACTTGGAAAGGCCCTAGCTGCCACATTTGTAAGTTTATTATTAAGCATTGCTGGCTCCTACGGCTCCTGCTGTAGATCACAGTCCAGCCTGCTCCCTGCGAATGTTTTAATTAAGGATATTTAAGTCCATAGTGGGAGTCTTAAATGATGGCGACAGAATGTTTTTGTGTGTAAATAAGTTTGGGAGTTCTCAGGTGCAACAGTCATTATTCAGAGTGTGTGTGTGTGTGTGTGTGTGTGTGTGTGTGTGTGTGTGTGTGTGTGTGTGTGTGTGTGTGTGTGTGTGGGCAAGTGCAAGGATCTATGGGTAAAATAAAACTCCCAGCATATAAATGACTTGTAAACATCAGCGCGGATGTTGCAGAGAAATGAAGCTCCTGTCTGAGAGAAACCTTTAAGCAGAGCATTTGCAGGTAGAAGGCAGTCATACCTGAGCACACTGGGAGGTTGCTTCTTTGCTGAGATGACACACACATACACGCACACACACACACACACACACACACACACACACACACACACACACACACACACACACACACACACACACACACACACACACACACACACACACTTTCGGATAGATCAGAGAATCTGTATTTCTTGTAATTGAATCATCTTAAGGCTTTTAATCCCAGCAGTGGCCAGTCAGCAATGTACAGCCAAGGTCACTGTCGGATGCGCGCACACACACACACACACACACCCACACACACACACACACACACACACACACACACACACACACACACACACACACACACACACACACACACACACACACACACACACACACACACACACACACACACACACACACACTCAAAGCTCAAAAACAAAATGGATACACACTTCACACACTCTACTTACGTTGTTCATGCTTTAGTCATTGCAGATTTGTCATGTGAGCGCTGCTCATGCGCTGAAACTGGTTGCTGAGAATGACGAGACATACTCTGTTGGTAGAGAGTCGATGCAGATTGAAGTCTTTGTTCCGGTCTTTGTCTTTGCAAATGACTTAGACCCGGATTTCGCTGACACACGTTTTCCCCTGTTTAACTGATTAAATGGCTTATGTAGATTTACTCTGCAAAAACAAACAGAAATGCTGTGGAGAGGAGTCATCCTGCTGCATCAGGTGAATCTGCAGGGTTTGTCTTCTACTTCTGGATTCCAGAGACATCAGAGAGAGGAGAAATGCCAACATTTTTTTAGGTTGTTGGCAACTTCAGTTAACACTAAATTGCTTCAGAATCTTGACACTTCGAAACATCGATGTTGAGTGTCCCATCCCTACTCAATAATCTTCCTCAAAATACGATCATTTTAAGCTTCTGGTATGATACTACAGTACAGTACAGTTTGGACTGTCAGTTGAGGAGCTCCAGGGCATTTCAAGCTTTTTGGTTCAAATGTTTAAATGTGTGGATGAGACACACTAGTAATATGTCTCAATAGACATAATCCCGAGTGGAATTATTATCTTATTATCTTAATACTAAAATTATGGATGTGAATTTGTGATATGTTTTGTAAAAGTAAGTCACATTGAATGACTGTGTTTCATGTCTTTAACAGCCCACTGCTCCACCCCTGTAAATACCCCCATCAAGCCCAACGGCCTCCCCTCGTTGAATACAGTGAAAGAACATTTCCTCCAGTTGTTGATTCAGCATGCCCCACCCTTCCACAAAATTTCTTGGAAGTCAGCTAAGTACTTTTGGAGTAATCCTGCTGACAGGCAAATGAATGGCAATGAAAAAATATCACTTTGGTGGAAGTGATGATTCTCCTTGATGTACACAACTCTAAAATGTCCAGCGAGTTTTGCTTGACTTAAGACTGTCAGAATAATATGATGGATAAAAGTTGTTCATCTGGGAGAAAGCAGAGGTAACTGGAGAAAAAGCCTATTGACCCTCATCAGTTCTACTGTCCATACGCCACTTCCATAAACATTAACATTACGGTCACTGGCATTGCACCAAGGCAATACATTATGGCAAAAAAACTAAAAACAGAATCACAAAGGCAGCATGTTACACACCCTGTGTTAATGTGACACACCAACAAAACTTGTCTTGTAACAATTGTGGCCCGACAGAAAAATGTTTACAGTACACATGATGGTGTCAGCCAACATTACCCATCTCAAAGTGCTTTAATCCATCAAATAGAAATGATCAGTATAACACATTATAATACAGTACAATGGTGATTATTATCTAACAATTATCCCAGAGCATGTCATTATGATGTACTTTACTTGTACTTTAGTATTTCTACTGTATGCTACTTCATTCTTTCCACTGTATTTTATACTTAATTTAACAGCTTTAGTTCCTTTTAAAATGAGGATTTCAAACAATAGATAATATAACAAGCTGTTAAATCAGAGTGTTAAAAACGAAACTGGTGGATTTGAACATTTCTTGCTTCTGAAAAGCCATTCAGTTTTTTCAAATGTCTGACTTATTAAAAGCTTTTTCCCTCTGACGTTCTCAAATGCTTTAATCTCACCACAAATCAAAGAGAGAAACAAGCTCTCACAATATATCTAATGTCCCTGCATATAACTGTTTATAATGAATTTTGCTCTAGCTCAACCTGCTGCTTACACAACTGCTTCAGTATTAATGATCTAATGGTGTCATAGAGCTTAATAAAATGATGTAGCGTCCCTCAATAATGAGCTACGCAGCTTGATATGGTCTCACCAACCGTTTATTCACAACCCAAGTAACGCAGCCTACTGTGGGCCATAGTCTACGCCAATTCAGCGTTGCTTGATGTTCATTTGCTAAATTATTCGGGGCTAAAGAAGAAAGGTTCGGTGCTACAGCCCCAGATGCCCAAGCTAGGTGACGTCCATGGTCATAGACAATGTTGCCTGTTGTCTGCTGAAGAAGAGTTATTATCTCCTAACTAGGTCCATATCTGTCTAACACAACCACTCAATACAATGTATTTTTTTCCATGAGAAGAAACTGTAGCTGTGTTAATAACCTCAAACTAACTGGTTCAACAAAATATTATACATGTGTTTAAAATAAAGTTCCTCTCCTCTGTTGACGTACACCTCAGCAGTGTAGCCATCTGGCCCAGGGGAGTTGCAGGATGATTGTTTCAGTGCGGACTAGTTGATGGAAACACATCTCATTTACATTAACTTTAGCTGTGTTTCAATTCTCAATTCCATTCTTCGGAGGCTGCATTTGAAGGTCAATTGTGTCACAGCGGTGCAACTTGACTCTCCCATTTCGAAGGCTCCTTCACATGTGCCCAACAAAAAGGCGTCCTTTCATCCCTGAGAAATGAAGGCCCCTTTCCCAGGTGACTTTGATGATGAACCGTTTTTCAAAGAAGTGATGGCGCTGGTAAGTGACGAGACGTCTCTTCAACTTAACCGAAACTTAAAAACTGTCCAACTGCAGCTCTGTTGCTAGGCAACAGCAATAAGAGCGGAACAAGCTGGTGGCGCTGATAATGGAAATCCTCTGTAGACTGGAGGGTCTTATATTGGTCTATGTGGCCCATGCAGAAATTGGTACACAGTATCAGTCCTCCAACCTAAACAACGGTGCAGGTTGCATGTTCCCACCCCTGTTCCAGCAGGTGCCCTGGTAATAATATAATACTGTATAAATCATTCTGCTGCTCTCACACAGCTCTCCCTAACTAGGTGTGGCTTTCGCAGCTGTTGGGCTAGGTGCTGCCTTCATGTGCTGTCAAAAAACCAAAACACTACACAGAGTACAACCAAGCTGAAGTGTGTTCACCAGTGTACACAGTTTGCCCATTTACTAAAGCAAAGCAGGCTGTTGAACAGTTTTAACATATTTTAAATCAGTTACACCTGTATGTGTTCCAGACCAACGCCACGGCAAGCAAGAAAGCCACAAAGTGTGTCCCATTCCGACTCAATTGAGTCATGGAGATGATTTTAGTCACATTAGGTTATCAATATAAATGTGGCATTTGAGTATTGTATTGACTGGCTTGAACAAAATCTGAAAATGTTATCTCCACTAACTAGTGGAGACTTTCAAAATGTTGCAAGTTTAGAGATGATGTTTGATTAAGATCTAAAATTCATGTGAGAGCAGTATTTTATTGTTTTACCTTTAAGCAGTCTGCAATTGATTTTCAAGGTTCTTGGAGAGACATTGGCCCTCGTCCATCAGACTATCGGACTATTTACACTGATAAAATCCATATTTATGAATTGCTTGTGGGAGCCATAAACAAAGGTGCATATGTGGTTTAAACATCTCTCTGTGAAATTTAAAGAAGTATCTGCACTATACAACGATTTGACATAATGATAAAGATTACCCTCTTGTGACAAAGTGTACATCCTTCAGGACATCTTGACCATGAGTTTGCATAATAAAAAGGACATCGCTCACACAATTAGTGTGTTAATTATTTAAACTAGTGACCCCTTAAACAGTCACATTTACCTCTTATTTATTTGAAGTCCATTCCGTGAGAAAGGTCTGTTAATCCGCTTTGGCAAGACCTTTGGAGCATTTCCACATAAACTTTGTCTCTTTTCTACAAAACCTTAATGAATAAGGGCAAGTGTCCTCTGATGAATGTCAAGTTTCTAAGCGATAAATAGATTAATTGATTAACCAGGTTCAATGTTCACACTCATTATGAGGGCTTATACTTGCTTTTATTTTAAGGTGATGACCAGAACTGTTTAAAAGCTGTCAGGGAGCTTGTATTTTGTGACCTTGTAGGTCTTATTGGACTATCTGACAGAGCACTTGGATTTACAATCCCCTGTATGGATGTTCTCCAAAACAACCAGAACTAGGCTTGGATTCTTAAAAAAACGACAAGGAAATAAAAGATGGACATCTAAAATAGAAAGACTGAATATCTGACGCTATAAGAAACATGTTCACACTTGAAGGGACACAATGCAAGATTTGCTCTCAGCTAAACTCGGGCTCCTCCTACAGGTGGGATCAGTAAAATACGAAATGGGGTCAGAGCCTCCCCATGCACAAAGCTATACACATATGCATTTGCTAACACGCCCATAGATAAGTGTAATAATCAGTATTTACTGATTATAGGAATGACGAGCGAGTGTTCAGTCTTTGCAACAAACGCCAACTTTATTAACAGAGTACAACTCCTGGCATAGGTAACGTTAGGTGTACGACAACTTCCTGTACCCCTCGCTTTACGGCACACTCCTCACATACCCAACAGTGGTAACTGTCGTAAAACAAATCCTTGACATCTCCCCCATTTTAGATACTGCTCTTCTCCATAACAGATACCCTTAATGTAGCATACAGATACAACAGAACTTCAAAGTGGCACCCTTATGAACTAACACCATCTTTCATCTTACTTTCCAAACAATGTATTACTTGTTTTCTCAAAACAAATATTCCTTTTAAATAGGTTTCTTGTCAACACTGTATTTTTCCTCCCTCAAAATAGTTTTCTTATTTTTTTTGCGAATCGAGTCTCTGAATAGGTTTGATGAGTCTACCAGACCTGGTTTGGAACAGTCTATCTGTGTTCTCTCATGAGCCAGGAGAGCCAAACTCTGGATTCACCTGAATATACAGTTGGTCATTCTTGGGGTTGGTGTTGCCAGGTGCAGGAGACCCTGCGTCGGGCATGGCCTGCAGATGACGGCGGTTTCACCTGAAAAGAGCTCCTTGCTCCGTTTCAATGAGGTATGACCTCTGTGTAGTGCTCTCACCTGTCACTACTGCAGGTGTAGTCCATGTCTTTTGACTATCCAGTCATGTGAGAACATGGTCTCCTTGTTGCAATGGTGCAAGCTGTCTCGCACCGTGACGCTTGTTGTAGTAATAGGTCTGCTTATCCTTCTCCACTGCATCTCTTGCCTTGACATGCTGTCTGCTAGGCCATTTCGGTTGCAGATTCATAGGTATTACTATTCTGCTACCCCTGGTTACTAACCCATCATGCACTGACAGTTAATTTCTCATAGGAAAATACTCCCTGGCACTGCTGTGTGTGTTTGCAATGTGTTCAGGCCACCCCTGTTGTATGTACCTGATCACCTCTTGGAGCTGCTCATTAGCTGCTGTCTCTGCTCGGATGCTGTCCATCTTCTGTGGAGACGCCGGCATGCTGCTTATCACTGCTGCGACATAACACTCCACATCTGAGTGACTGTCGATGTTGTGCACCATGTTGTTCTGTGAACTCCTGGACAGTGCATCCGCCACGACCAGGGTCTTTCCTGGTGCATACTCAGCCTTCAGGTTGAACCTCATCAACCGCATAAGGAGTCTCTGGCAGCGGATTGGCACATTGTCGAGGTCTTTGGAGTTCATCAGTGGAATGAGTGTTTTGTGATCTGTAATCAGTTTGAATGCGGGGAGGCCATAGAGGTATTTCTCAAACCTGTCACATGCCCACATGCTCGCCAGACATCGTGTTTCAGCATCACTCAATCGCCTGGAGCAGTATGCCACCGGCCTCCAGTCTTCGCCATGGAGCTGCAACAGGACGCCACCTATACCATAGCTGCTTGCGTCTGCAGACACGACAGTCTCCTTATGCACATCAAAATACAAGCAGTTCATAAAGTGGTTGGCCCACTGTGGCTAGGTTAGGCACAAATTACCCTTGGTAGTTTACCATGCCGAGTGCTCTTTTAGCTCTTGGACGTTCTCAGGGGGTTTGAGCTCATTGATCGCAGACACTTTGGCTGGGTCGGAGCGCACGCCGTCTTTGCAGATCACGTTGCCTAGGTTGTGTAGCTCTCTCTGTCTCAGCACACACTTCTCTGTGTTCAGTCTTTGTCCAGCGGGATCTGCCAGAACCCTGAGGCTGCGGCCAATGTTGAGAAGACTGTTGAACCGCCCAGCTTGGCTATCACCTCCTCAGGTGTCGGCAGGATGAACCTCTCTCTCTTTACAGCTTTGTTTAGCTTCTGCAAGTCAACACAGATGCCTGCCTTACCAGACCTTTTTGGAACAGGCACCACTCTGTTGGTTCCGTCACAATCTCAATGATATCATTGGCCTCCATCCGATCCAACTCCTCTTTCACTGCACTCAGGAGGGGAATTGGGACTCTGCGTGCAGTGTAAACTGCATAAGGCTGTGCGTTTTCCTGTAGCATGATTTTCACAGGCTGTGTTTTCAGTAAGCCGAACTTCTTTTCATCACCGCTGATCTCATACACTCGCTGCACTAGCCCCATTGTCAGGGCTACAGGTCTACCAACTAGGCTATTCACAGTTGTCCCCCTGATGTTACTGACTTTGAATTTGTACATCCTGCTCTTGTAGCAGGTTTGTGTTGTAAACTCCCCTCAGCAGTTCAAACCACCCCCTGGGCCACTTAATGGTGTCTTTGCTTTCTGTAGTTTTCTTCTGGGCAGTGTCCAAGCACGATGTGTAGCATATCACATTGAATTGTTTGGCTTACTTGCTAAACCTCTATCAAATACGTTGACCTAGCTTTAGATGATAAACTAGCGACTAGTCACAAAACATTGCAAAAGAAAACCCACACAACTCATCTCAGAGCCTTATCAGACATGCTCAATGTCTTTAACCCAACTGTGTAAATTAGTAGTAACTGAGATAGAGGCAATGCTGAAACACTTTGCCTTGAAAATACTGTTTAAATTCAGGCTGAGGCCGGAGCAGATGAGGTTGAACAAACAGGATGACGCTGAACAGCTGGTTCTGTGGCAAAAAAGGAGCAAGGGATAAGTAGGCAGCAAAGCAAGGCCCTACAAAACTCACTAGAAGATAACATTGAATCACGAAGTCTAAAAGTGTTATCACATCGGCAAGCTCACACAAGGCAAGAAAAGGGAGGTAGAAACCTAATGATACTTTAAACATTGACACACTTTTCCATTGTGTTACAAACTTTTTCTTGTAATCAATATTGTAAATACTGTTATTTTGTTGATGTGTTCAGTGACACGTGTCATCTATTGCACTGTCCGTCCTGGGAGAGGGATCCCTCACATGTGGCTCTCTCTGAGGTTTCTAGGTTTGTCCCCCTGTAAATAGGGTTTTTTGGTAGTTTTTCCTTACTTTTGTTGAAGGTTAAGGACAGAGGATGTGGCACCTTGTTAAGGCTTATGAGACAAATTGTGATTTGTGAATATGAGCTATACAACTAAAATTCATAATTCATAATTTAAACATACCATGAAAAAAATTACGACCAAAACCATCAGTATTAACTGTAATAATTGAAATGTCCATACAGTGAAATTAAATGTATCCTCTGAAATGTGTCAGGGACCTGTTCTTGTTACTGCTTTAAGATTGCAGGTCTTTTTAGTTGAGCTCATTTACTTGGTAGGTATCAGATATGAATATACTGTCAGTAATGTTCTTTGGATTCCTGAAATGAATGCACGATTCATGTTAATGAACTTTGTATATTGAGTGGACACACAGAAATACATCATACAACAGACAATGTTCAAGCTGTTGGATGTTCTAGTCTATAATTGATGATAAGGTTTTGGATTCATGCGATTCTTTATCTGAGTTCGCCCTGAAGCTTCAGGCTGCCAGTACACATTCCTCATCCAGACCTCACACGTTCTAATCCTGGTGCACTGATTATTCCGTATCAAACGCAGTCAGGCTAAGTAGTCACACGACGCTGGTCATCAAAACGATAAGTAAACCCAGGTTTTCCTCCTCTAGATATGAGCGTATTCACATAATAGCTGCAGGGTTTACTGCATATGACCAATCAGAGACATGGACAAGTGAAGTGGCAGCAGAGCCACATATTTCCCGAATGAGGATCAAACTATTATATTAGAAAAATATGAGGCATACAAACACATTGGAGCATTAGCCAGGGACAAACACATCTATGAATTTTGTTAAAAAAAATTGTTTTAAATAAGTACAGATGTAAATATAATAACATTAAAATCCTAACTAGATAGAATCTGGATACAGACACTCTAATGCCAGGGGTAAATCATGTCTTAGTCAGATTACAGTATGTGTTAGAAGTGCACATTGCTTCCTACAGGGTCTTTAGACACCTTTAGGGTCACCAAGTGGGAATGTTCCACACATAGTACAGTACCTGTAGAGCCATGGTAGGGTCCTAAAATATAATGCAGGTGTATGATGTGGCCAATAATATCATGAACAATGCATCCTGGCTCACTGTCATGTCTTACTGGACACTTGAACTGAACAGAGCCGTTCTAATGTTTGTGGTCACATATGTTACTTCAACAAATACCTTTTAGGAAACGTAACTGCGACCAGATGTTTTGAAAATATTGTGGCTTAGTTTAATACAGAATATATATATATATATATATATATATATATATATATATAATAAGAGTAGTAATAAGTGTGGGGGAAGTCATTGGATTTTGGACCATCTACTTAAAACTGTTTTTCCATGAGTCCTGTTTACAACCATTAGCAGAGGATTGTACCTTTAATGAGATGTATGAGAGTATGTCAGCAGAAAAAAAACATTTAAAGTGATTATAAACACAGCAGATCTCTTGTTTGTGTATGTTTGTGTCCCCACAGTGTTTGGGGCATCTGAGTATATTCAACAAAAGGGGTCAGTGTTGCAGTGTCGCACTAGCGGAGTTGCCACTGTATGAATGAAACTGTTTGTAAGACAGGGCAGCACTACCTCGTACTCCACAGATATTATCTATTTGTCTGATATTATTTTCAAACGCTTTGTGAACTTTTATGCACTATGAAAAACCACACATAGCTCTGGGATATTTGTATAGTCCACATGGTGCAAGGCGGAGATTGTGTTTTCGATTTTACTTCAGACATGCACATTAAACCCTGCAGATAAAAAAAAGAAAGTACCAAGGCTAAAACAAACATCACATGCTTTAGTGGAGAGTAGCCTCGTGTGAAACAAACACAAGCAGTACACATACAACATGTATATACACAAACACACAGACAAATCAAGAAGAAACTCACTAAGTGGTGGGCGGGGGTATAAAGACTTTTCAAACTCAGCAAAGTTCAGATGTAGACTGAAGAAAGCAGTGGAGATATTTCAACTCTTGAAAGGAAATATCACTACCTGAAGTAGGGAGTGCATTGTTCTGTGTGTTGGAACACTCTAGGATTACGCAGGAGCAACACAAATATGAAAACCAGAACCACTGTCTAGAAGAGTAGTGGTATAGGCTAAATAAAGCATGCTAAAAGCAGCGGCATCCTCAGCTGTGAGACATGTGGTTAGAGTTAAAAGAGTATTTTTTAATTGGTTTGCCACACATCAGCCACTCACGAGGAGTACAGGAACAAAGCCTGGAGGGACGATAACACAAAGAAACAAAGCATGACCCTTTCAGAGGTCGCTGAACTTAGGGGACTTTTATTTCACAATGCCACGTTTATTTATTTCAGGATACTTTTATTATATAATGCCACATTTATTTATTTCTGGATACTTTTATTTCATAATGCCACATTTAATTATTTCAGAATTCTCTTATTTCATAATGCTTACTGCTTATATATTTCAGGATACTTTTATTTCATAATGGTGCATCTATTTATTTGAGGATGGATTCATTACATTGACTTACTTTAGGGGACTTTTATTTAAACTAGATCTGTAGCCCTGTGGTTGAATGCCTCAGTCTACATAAAAAAAATGTCCAGACTCATATGAGATCATTGTTATCTTTACCTTTGACCACTGGAATCTAATCAGTTTAAGTAAGGGTTGGTCATTATTTTCTGAAACAATTTGATCTAATTTGTTGAAATCCTCTTCAAATCTAGATAGCCATCAATAAATAAAAGTCATCTGAAAAAAAGCTGGTCCCCTCAGACTGTAATCATCATGACCAATTACAATCAAGACTGACTGAAATGACTGTCGCTAACCGACCTGCCTGCCTGCACTCACCCTGCCCGTGGTCTCACTGCGCATGAGGCTTCAGTCAGAGAGACATAGGCCTACACCCCTGAAGCAGAGATGATAACCAGAAGTTAGGGTGCAAGTAATTGAAAAGTCGGCTTCTAGCAGTGTTTTGGGGGAGTAGCTTTGACGAGAGGAATGGGATGTATCAGTTGCAATTTTTCAAAGTGTAGCCTGCTCTTCGAATCACCTTGAATGTGAGCTTCTGAGTCCATGTGAAAGTTTGTTCTAAATGTGAAAATATATAATGAAGTTGTGGCAGCAGGGGACAATTGCTACAATTGTTGCTTTTTTTTTATAAAGCTTACATTTTTTTTCAATATAACTGCAGAAAAGTATCTTGGACAAGATTGCAAGGTTGCACACGATTCACAGAGATTGGTTGATTTTGTAATAATTGTGATTGCAAAACTCCTGAAAGGACTACTTTTGTGGTCTTGTTGAGTTTATGACTTCATAGCTTTAGTCTGGCCAAAGAACCAGTGTGTAGTTTTCCTACCCAAAACCATAACTTTTAGCTATCTTCAGCAGACGGACAGTGGTTACAATGCAGTGGTACACACAGAGACAAGAGGAGTGAGGGCAGCAGGAACAGCCCGACCTGTTGTATATATGTAAATAAGAGCAGCGCAGCACAACACAAACTGCGGGAAACAAGTTTATTTCTACAGTTAAAGAGGATCATTCTTTTTTTTTTTTTACTTTAAAAATAGTTCACCCAAAAATCAAAATTCACTCTTAATCTACTCACCACTATGCAGATGGAGGGGTGGGTGAAGTATGTGAGTCCACAAAACACTTTTTGTCAGTTTCGGGGGTAAACAGCATTGCAGCCAAATCCAATACAGTTTATTAACTGGAAACCACTTCTTCAAACGTAAACAACAGAAAAAATGAAATGCCCGCATACTGTTCCTGTAGTGTCATCCAAGTGTCGGCGCCATTTACACCATGTTTTTAGCCTGTATGTCCACTGTTTTCCTCCTAGTTACTGCTGCAGTAACTGCAGCTATCGCGGGTTTATTTAAAATTTTAAATTGTACCATTGCAGTTCTCGCGAAAACTCGTGAGTATCGCTGATCTCATCTCACAAGAATTTTTTGGGGTGAACTATCCCTTTAATATTTCGTGTAAAATAAATGCTTAAAATCTACTCACTTACACAATAATCCTGCGACAATGACGTCATGAGTAGTGTCCAAAAGCATTTTTTTCTTTTCTAGATGAGCTCACTATGCATTCCTCTATATAGAAGTCACTATATAGTGAAGTAAGGAATAGTGAGTGGGTGAAACAACCATAGACTTGACATGACATCTACCCAAAAGTGAAGCCAAAGCATCTCTGTTTCCTCCTGGTGGCTGGCTGCTATACAGGTGATAAACCCCTCACCTCCCCCATGTTAGTGGATAGGACATTTTTGTCAAGGATGGTTTCTAACATTTTACATAGTTCTTATCACACTGATCTAAGCTAATTTTTCTGATGTGTTTGGTTTTGATTAGCTATTTGATCAAATAAAAACGGGGTGAAACATTGTGATTGACAGCTGAGACTGACTCTGGATTGGTCGGTGGGATCTCGATACTGCGACTAAATCGCCCAATCGTTAGTGTGCAGACTTTGGCTCCAACTGATGTCATCAGTGCAAGATGACAGCGTTTGTATTTTGGATATTTTTACCTCATTTATTGATAGTGTGAGACATGTCGTCCATACAGTGTATGGTGCACACAAACCAGAGAAATGCATGGAGTCATTTATCAAATGTCTTCCTTGTTTGATAGGTGATGGTCCTCCATTTAAAGGCTGATATTTAAAATCACTCATCCTAAAAGTCACTCTCAGTAACATGTTCTTCTGATGATACCAGCTGTATGACTGCACCTGGATAACGTGGAGAGAGACAGGCTGTCACTGGCAACAGTTGACCTGCCAGTAAAATGTTTGTAATTTGGGCTCTTTGTTGTAGCTGATTTGATTTGAAATGAAACAGTGACTGAGATTGAAGTACTTATTCTGCCAACTAGGATAAAGCAGAAAGATGACCAGAGCTGGCCCTATGATCTGGGCATTAACTAAATTTAGGTCCCTGTCGCCAGTAGAGGGCCCCCAAGATTTCAATAAATGTCCCACAGGAAAGCGTTTAATATAAATAATTAAATAAATAAATGGCAGTGTTTAACTAGATAGACATATACACTATAAAGTCAACAAGACCACAAAACACACAAACAACACTGTATCACTTGAATTTATGTGGAAAGTCCTGGGGACTGATTCTGCCTCCTCTGCTTCCTTGACTTGACATCACTTTACTCAACATTGCAAGTTATAGCATTTGTTGACGTTTATGTCAATTTCTGAAAGAGCTTATTCATCATAAATTGTTTAAATAAATACTGCCTTCTTGTCTGATGACTTTACATTATTCTTTTAAATACATGCTCTCCCCATCATTGTAAATGTCCATTAAACTTAAATATTTTTTGCTGACAATGTTTTACAAAAGCTGAATATTACAATGAAATACAATATTTTATTCACTTAAATGTGATAAATAATGCTGTTAAAATCATTATACTGTGTATTTGTTGTAGACATTTTCGATGCTACTATGTTAACTAATTAATTCATGGGGATTCTGCTCATGCTGGTGACAATGATTCAACAAAGCAAAATTGAAATACTGTTTACAATTTCACTAAAATAAATATACTTAATTATCTTTTTTTAAATGTATGTAAAATATTACATTTTTGAAGATTCAGGCTGCACATTTCTCTTGTCCGTGGGTAGATAAAAATGCTTAATATTTCAGGTGCACTGTCATTCTAAATGGGCAATGCAATTGTAAATAATAACATAGAATATTTAAATAAAGCTTTGGGTCTATTAAAGGTTTTATTTTTCAAAAAATACCTTTTGATTAGATTTAAACTATGCAAATATAGGGCCATAGAAATTATAATAACATACCCCTGAAATGTATAATATAAGTAGTAGTACTGAAAAATAACAAAATATACTTAATATCTCACCAGCACAAAGTCAGTAGGGTGAAAAAGACCCTGTCTTGCCCTATAGAGAGCAACAAACCCACTTGAGGATGTCAGCTGGGTCTTCTACAGAAATCAAAAAAGGATTAGAAATAGTGAAGTGTTGTGTGTGTGTTGTGTGTTGCTTTTCATTCAGCCAGACTGATCCGTCTTGTCAACACTAACCATGTGAAGAGGAGTTATCCAGTCCAGAGCAGCTTAGTCACAGCCACACGGCTCCTGTCACAAATGGTGCCAGTCTACCTGAGCCTAACACACACACACACACACACACGCACGCACACACACACACACACGCGCACACACACACACACACACACACACACACACACACACACACACACACACACACACACACACACACACACAGACATAGGGTTGAATTGCTTTTTGCAATGTCACTGCTCCTGCCTCTTCCTCTCATTGACCTCTATTCACCAATTACCAGTCCAGATTGTGATATTTCTGTTGTGGAACATGCTCCATCACTTACTCAGTGTTTGAATTAGTTAATAGTTTATGACTCTTGAATACTGGCTCTCATATCATATATTTATGTCCTCTTTGTATAAGAGGATAATTTACTATTTATTTCAAATATTATATACTTGTAAAAACAAAAGACTTGCAGGAGACACAATTATAAGAGCGACAGACACATTATCTGTTTGTGACTGTTGTGTGCAGACCAACGCACAGACAAACAACTCGTAAGAGACAAATGATCATCAATCCATGCCAGTGCTTTGTTGTCAGTGGTCTAATTCACCATTCTGTAGGTGTGTTTACCAGGAGTGGCCCTCTCTGTCACACTTGGCGGCCTCCAGCAAACAAGCTGTCAGCCAGTCAAACAAAAGCCATTAGCTTTGGTAGAAGGGCTGCTGATTGATTGCATTATCTTTATCTGTTTTTCATGCATCAAACAGAAAAGAACAAGAGAGTTAAAGCAAATGATTGTGAGGGGTTTGTTTGTATGGCTTAAGGCTATAGTACATAAGTCTCACATTCACATCACTTGTCTGATATCAAGTATTCTATCTATTTTGACTGGTCACAGTCTCAGTGGCTGTTGGATACTGACTTTTCCTTTCCCATTTAAAACATTCAAAAATAATAATAATAATCATGAATGTACCCAACTCTGTAAACACGAGTAACTGTCGGTCTGGGTCGGTCTGTCTGTCTGTGGCTTGTATATCTTGAGAACACACTTGGCCCAACCAAGTGCAGTGTCGAATTCGGTGCGATCTGAACATGTGATGCCTTCAATATTCATAAACTTGACGTGACCAGCGCTCTGTGGCTGGGACTTATTAACATAAGTGACATTGTTAATCATGACAACAGCGTTTTCAAAGCTATAGGTGTGTTCACAACAATGGCAATGACAACTACTTGTCCAGTCCGGCTGAGTCGAGCTTCTCCAAACTGTGAATAAACAGGTGAACAGCTCTATGTGCAGCAGTGGTGGTGCAGCTTCAGGATTCAGTGGCCTGAGACCAGCAGCAGGTCTTCACTTGCTACAGTTCAATTACTGCAGGTTTTTTTTTAATTTCAGATAGAAAACTACCAACATCAACCCCACAGGACAAGCAAACAGTCCATTCCAAACAGGCATGTTCAGAATGGCCACTGCACTGGTTTTAATAACCAAACATTCCAAGGGGTTTTGTGGAAAACCCCTGAAAGACTGATTAGTTACAGACTAAATGTCCGACTATTTGGATACAAATGTGGAATTTTTTTTAAATGTTGCTAGTTTTATCTTGTTTTTATCTTTTATCTCCAGCATGGACCAGGTGCTTTAAACCCAAGTGTGAACGGTTAAGGATGAGGGTCAGTGCCATCAAAGCTAAAGACACTATAAAGCATTAAAGCCGTGGTGGATCCTGATCGTGGTGGCAGCTGGTCGTGGACTATGGTTACAACAACACTGCTTGATATACAATATGCCTTCTCAGATACTCTACCATTACTGACAATAACTCCTCAATTCATTTACTTTCCATTATGCTACAAACTGTTTATTCTAATCAATGCTCTAAATACTCTTATTTATACACATGTGGCTCTCTCTGGGGTTTCTACGTTCTTTTCCCCCTGTTAATAGGTTGTTGTATTTTTTTGTAGTTTTTCCTTACTCTTGTTGAGGGTTAAGGACAGAGGATGTCACACATTGTTAAGCCCTATGAGACAAATTGTGATTTGTGAATATGGTCTATACAAATCGAATTTGATTGATTGATTGATTAATATAGTCAATCTGGAATTGGGCAGTTTGAGTTGTACAGATCAAGAGGTTTTTCTCTGATCGCTGTTTAAGACATATTTGAAAAACTGCATTGACATATGTCAGTATTCTCTGCAAAAAAAATTCTGGCTGTTTCATGTAGCATCTCAGCAAGAAAACAGACTGACTTTTGAACTAATATGACTGAAAAACTCTCTTTGGATTATTTTAACCCAGACTACTGGAACCTATTTGTGTTGACTACACAGTAGACTGCAGATTTTTACACAGCCGCAGATTTTGCAGATGTATATATCTTTTTTTATGCCAGACATTCCTTTTTTTTTTACATAACCTGGCTCACACATTAGCCAAAATGCATATTAATTGCAGAGAGCTTGGTCAGAGATTGGGCGAGACTCTAAAATGAGTCTCATGAGGACCTACTCACTTCTTTCTAACTTCTCTCAGCAGTGTCATCACTTGAGGATACTAATCAGCCTTAACTCAGCTCCCTCTGGAGACACAAAACACTTTACACTAGTTATTTGTCATATAAATTATTACTCCCCAACACCAGAGAGCTTTTATATATAAAACTCAGTGGAGGTAACATTTGAATCTATAGCTCTAGCCACTCAAATAATCCTGCTGGTTTTGTGGGCCTGACCTCTACAGTGCAGTGAGGTGCACTGCAGCAGTTTACACACAATGCTATGTTTCTCTGTCTTAAGATGCTGTATCTGTATCTGAATGTTTTCACTGGCCCTGTTCAGACACATCAGTCTTAAGAGATCTGATCAGTGGACAGTTGTAAGTACATGTGTTCTCATAAAATGTGTCCTGCATGTGTCTCCTGTGATCATTTGTGATCAGATCGAAGTTTGCTGCTATATGCAAATAATCAAATATGTCATTTGTGTTCAGAGAGACCAAATCATGTTTTAACCCAGTCTGAGTTTACAGATGTTTCCATTCACAATATTCGTGTGTGAATGTGCGTGTGAATACGTGTAGGTGTTGGTGTGTGTATGTGTGTGTGTGTGTGAGAGAGAGAGAGAGAGAGAGAGAGAGAGAGAGAGAGAGAGAGAGAGAGAGAGAGATTAATGAATGAATGTGCAGCTCAGCATTAAAATAAATGTTATATAGTGATCAGTGTTGAAATTGTGGAGGTGGCTACAAACAAATCAATGTATGGACACTGTGAAGTGTTGGTAGAGTACGAGGTCCTTCATAAATGACCCAGGATGCCTTTGTATTAGGATAAGATAAGATAAGAAGACCTTTATTTGTCCCGCAATGGGGACATTTGCAATGTTACAGCAAAAGCAGACATCACATAAGTAGCATGCAGTACTTGGGTGAAGGAATAAAAAGAAATTGAAATATACAACATAGAAAAAATATGAATGTGATTAAACCGGTATATACAGTGTTAAGAAATATATTATGTTTCAGAATATGTACAGTAAATGGATTGCACTTATCTTATCTTATATATAATTTAAACACAGTGTAGTGTTGAAGGGCTATGTGTGGATGAAATGCAACTAGAATTTAAAATCACAAGGATTTAAGTCAATGATTCAGAAGTACAAATCCACTGGATGGTGTGCGTGTGAGATGGCTCAGTGGGCTCGTGAAAACATTTGTTTACAAATCAACGTACAATCCATTGTGTGTGTGATCACAAGCTTTGGGATGTGACTGAGAAATTTGAATTGAAGATACAAGAGGCTTATTCTTCTCCAAGATGACAGGGCTCATCTCAGGCTGAGGAGTTCTGATATCCGTCAGGAGCCTTTTACCTGTTCACTGGATTTAAAACAAGCCAGTGGATGTAGTGTTGGGCACCTGATCAGGATACTGCCACATTCTTTTCTCAGTTGTTCTTTGAATATTCATATAGGAGATACAGACCAAGAGCACTCTCAGAACACAGAGATTATATAAACCCTCTGACCTGAGAACGCCTCGAGATACTCTGAAGGACACTATAGGAGCTGGAAGATGTGGTTGAGAGGAAGAAATATCCTGCTGCCAGTGTGATAATTCAGAGATAAGAGGCAGTAAATGGATGGATAGGTGTTAGTCATCACAGTTCGGCTTGTACCTCCAGTCTTTTTCCATATGGAAGAACTAGAGCTGACAAAAGTTCCAAGAATGTGAACGATTGCATAATCTTGATAAGGGCCAAGATGTGGGGTTAAACTACAGAGGCTGTCACTTTCAAACAAGATTCACACAAAGGAAAGGTTGTAATGATTAACCCACTCTATCCAACGCACACACGCACGCACGCACGCACGCACGCACGCACGCACGCACGCACACACACACACACACACACACACACACACACACACACACACACACACAGTCTGTTTAAATGTCTTTGAGGGCCCAAGTGTGTATTTTTGTGGCGTTACATCTCAGGTTGAACACCCTGCTGATAGCTATGAATAGGCTCCCTGTATTTGTTTCACATCACTGCAAAAGAACATCAAACACTTGAGTTTCTCAGTATCAAGTTTTTAACCCGTGGAAAAAATTTGTCCTTTGCTTGGGGCCAGCGGTTTATATTTTGAAAACAGTTAAGAGTTAAAAGTTATAGAGATTCAACCTGTACAGAACAACTGCGGTTTATTACCCACTGTTCCATTCGTGGATTTACCTTAAGTCGAAGCTCTTTTTCTGACTTACAATGTTTGTTTTGTCATGTCACTCTACTGTCATCTAGTGTATCGAATTACAGAACATCAAATAATCATTTTTAACAAGTATTTACTATGTATGACGTGACACATTCATGTCACGGTGTTAGGCAGCAAGTCTACCATTAAGAAGACCAATATTTATACCTGGGTCTGAACTACCAGCATGTTGGCCTTCAAGGTAACTTGAGGAGTGTTTGTCCACAAGTATAGCTGTTGTTCAAAGTTTGAAAGGACACGAGCCAGTTTTACATCTTGGTGTCACATTTGTGATGCAACACAAATTGTTAATTGGCCCTTTATATTGAAATTTGCTGGTGGTCGTGTATCACACAAGTTAGGCTAACCATGCAGGAAAAAGAATGCTAGCAAAATTGTATTGATATCATTACTCAAGAGTTTAACATATCTGATAATCTAATATCAGACAATCTAAAGGTTTTTGTTATTCACATTAACATACCATACAAAATAAAACAAATTTTAAGAGTCTTACCTGTTCTTCCTTTTTAAAGAACTGTTTACTCAAAATATACATTTTTTAATTTATTTTTTTTTGTATTTTTTTTAATACAATATTTGGGGGACTCAAAAAGGCCAGGGTCAGTCTACGTGGGTTTCAACAAAGCAAACCTCAAAGATTCTCTGTGATTAAAATCATGAAGGTACAAGAGAAAAAAAAACAAATTTGCTTTTTCCCCCCCAAAGAACCACATTGCATGGTTTGATCAACTTGATGCCACCATTGCTTGCTGTGCATAATGGCTGGAACAGATGACCCAACACAATATCACTTTCAGCCGTAATTAGCTAAATTAACATAATTGGCAACATTATTATGTATTTTTATTGCAAATGTATGCTTTTAAGTATCAGTGCAATAGATGATCAATCCACTCCATCATAAAAAAAATCGAAGTTTGGTTATGGTAGGCCATATTAAATTCTTCTGTCCAATCCTGTCTCCTTCAGATAATGGACCACACTCCCTGTTCCAATAGTAAACACTTTTTCCAACCTCAGTTCTTCCCCTCCATGCTTGGCAATTTCCCTCTTTAGCTTTCCTTGTTCTCTAACATACTTATTGCAGTGACGCATTATATGCTCCACTGACTCCTCTATGTGGCAGTAATGGCATAATCCGGTTGAATGTGTGTTTTTTAAGTGCAGTGTATTATTGAGTTGAGTATGTCTTATCCTTAGCCTTGTCCAGATGTTTTGCTCTTTGGTGCTTTTTGCCGTCCTCACTGTGCTCACTTCCTGCTGTACTGCATAAAGGTCTCTGCCTGTGTGAGCTACATCACAGCTATGCTGCCATCCTTTAATAATGTCTCCTTGGATTATTGTTTTGAAAGAAAGCATGAAAGAAGAAAGAAAGAAAGACAAAAAGGAGGAAGAAAGATAGAAAGAAATACAGAAAGAAGGAATGAAAGAAAGACAGAAAGAAAGGAAGACAGAAAGACAGAAAGACAGAAAGCAGAAAGAAGGAAGACAGAAAGACAGAAAGAAAGAAATAAAGGAAAAAAAGATAGAAAGAAAGAAAGAAAGAAAGAAAGACAGACAGACAGACAGACAGAAAGGAAGACAGAAAGAAAGAAAGAAAGAAAGGAAAGATAGAAAGAAAGAAAGAAAAAGAAGAAAGAAAGAAAGAAAGACAGACAGACAGACAGACAGACAGAAAGAAAGAAAGAAAGAAAGAAGAAAAAGAGAAAGAAAGAAATAAGGAAAAAAAGATAGAAAGAAAGAAAGAAAGAAAGAAAGAAAGAAAGACAGACAGACAGACAGAAAGGAAGACAGAAAGACAGAAAGACAGAAAGAAAGAAATAAGGAAAAAAAGATAGAAAGAAAGAAAGAAAAAAAGATAGAAAGAAAGAAAGAAAGACAGACAGACAGACAGACAGACAGACAGAAAGACAGACAGACAGAAAGAAAGAAAGAAAGAAAGAAAGAAAGAAAGAAAGAAAGAAAGACAGACAGAAAGACAGACAGAAAGAAAGAAAGAAAGAAAGAAAGAAAGAAAGAAAGAAAGAAAGAAAGAAAGAAAGAAAGAAAAAGAGAAAGAAAGAAATAAGGAAAAAAAGACAGAAAGACAGAAAGACAGAACGACAGAAAGTTGTCTCCTGAATAGTTGGAAACAGCACGCTGTGAGTGCACAGCCTTGATTGACGCACAGCTCCAGATGGGAGGGTGGATCCTGGAGAAAGTCCCGCCTCACGGTGTCTGAGCGCAGACTTGTCTTGGATATAAAATGAAGGAACTTGGTGACAGCGGGCCGCAGTGTGTAGCTGGAGTTCACCAAGTGAGCTCACACACACGAGCTGCAGTCAAACCAATGCTTTAACAGCGCGCACACAGAAACACATCGCTGTCTGCTCTGAAGTCAACCAGTAGATCCGGGGGCCGGGCACACACACGCAGCCATGGCGGGGGACGGCTCCGACCAGCGGGCGCTGCAGTATGAACAAACCCTGGTGAGTTGGACCTGTTGTCTCTGAACTTTGTTCGCCGACCACACTGTGAGCTACGTGTTGTCCTCCTGCGGGGACAGGGAAGCCAGACTCCCCTGACAAATCCTGTCATTTAAAGCGCTGCCCGGCTGGCGGGCGAGCTGCACAGACCTGCTACTGTAACGACACAATACAAATCAGTGGTCAAACAAAAGTTGTATTTCGACTGAATAAACGCGTGTTGGTGCAGGACATGTGCGCCGAACGTGTGTTTCCCATGTCACAGTGTGTGTCTGTGAATTGTGTGATTTTTACTGGAGCTTGTGTGTGTGTGTGGCGACAAAGAGAAGTAAAAGTTGTCCGTTTCTAAACGAAGTTCTCCTCCTGTACACTCACGTGGGAGTGCTGAGGCTTGTGGTGGTGCAGGCAGCTGTGTGAGGCTTTAAGCGTCTGTAAGTACACAATGTGCCTTTTTGTGTGCTTGTCAGGCCGCATAAGAAGCCAAGGACACACTTTGTGAACTGTCAAACACTTAATATAGTTCTGTACTATGTTACAGTTAGTTTAGGCTCATTGTCAGAACCTCTGGATTTGACCAACCTGTGACAGTCTCCTGTGGTTAGATCTGGTCCCAACTCTACTGTGAATCATTAAGACCCCCCTCAATATATATTGTTGTAAACACATATTAGAAAGATGTGCGGCATACGATTAATATAATTATACATCTATTTATTAACCACATATCCACTTTATGAGCCGGTGGTTAGCATTTACTGTACACCTGGTGGTCAGTAGGGAGCAGCAAGACGGTATTAAAAGTTGCTATTTTATGCATTGAAGTGCTGCTTGGTGCTTAATAGATAAGCTGAGCCCCTTAATGGTGTGTAAAAGACCAGTGGAAATATTACGTAACATGTGTATTTTGTTAATAAGCAAATTAAATCTTCCTTTACAGATTTCTTTCAATGGCCTTTTTTTGTAGAATTATGCCCATCAAGTACTATGGTTTGGCAAATATTCTGCCTGATGCTATGGATGAAATATATATTGCATGCAAGAGTATGATGTCTTCACAGCAACAGTACAGCAGTCATTATGCCAAGTGGGCTGTCATCCTGAAACGTACAGTAAATAGGGGTGAGGAACTTAGTGTGTGTGGGCTGCATACAACCACCACCATCCAACAATAGATCAATTCACTGCTGTTGTTCTGCGTGCATCATGGGAAAAGCTGCTGTTTACATGTACTGTACATGCATGGTGTGTGGTAAGATGCCCTGCAACTTAGGGTTGGATCCTGCATGCAGGGCCCACTGAGTGTGAACAGTGATTGAATCTGAGTTTAGACATTAAAGTGACTGTATGCCTCCAGCTTTTATCTGAAGGTACTTTTAGCATAGATAACAAGCAGGCAGTTGTTGGGATCCAAAGATGTTTTGCACCCAGTCTAGAAGGTAAATCATTGAGTGAATAGTCCGATCTTAAGCCTGTTTTATACAGCAGGGGGCTCCCAAACATTTTCATGTCACATGCCCTAAAACAGACACTGATTAGGATCCATGGACACCCACTTTAGTTTTGTCGTAGGGATCTCCATAAGGATTGGTTATTAATGTTTAGCAATGAATTGTATAACACGGCAGATAAAAGTGTTCAGGGGAGAAACAAAGGCTGAGTTTCTCGTGGAGAATCAAACACAACTGATCATTTTGCTCCTCTTGAAGGACTCCCTGTGGTTCCTAGATCCCTCTTAGAGCAGCGTGGAGATCACATCATGCCCCTCAGAGCGATTAAGTGGGTTTGGACTATGTGTGTCTCCAGTTGAACTTTTCTTAACAAAACTTGTGTCAAGCCTTAAGAATCTGCTGTTTGAAGAGATTTGTTTTATAGGCCAACTGAACCCATTCAGTGGCAGCGAGGCTTTGAATCAAGAAGAGCCACAACTGTAACACTTCTTTGGGCCTCTGTTTCCTTTTGTTAAAAAAAGACGTTTTTTTTCTTCCCCACCTCTCTGTGTGCTGTTAATCTGTGTGTGTGTGTGTGTGTGTGTGAGAGAGAGAGATTACACAACATGCGACCCGCTGATTCAGCGCTGGACACTGTGTCACCCTCGCAGGGTCTCGTGCTCGGCCCTCCCGCTCTCTGAGAGGAACGTGCACGCAGCACTCTCTGGGAAAAAAAGAAATCCACACTTCCACACCTCCTTTTTCTGTAAATATGAAATCTCCCTACTGTACTTGGATGATTGAGATGCGAACACAATAGTGAAAGCATCTAAATAAAATCAAATAAAAATAGCTACAGTGTGAGAATAACCTCTTTTTTTTTTTTTACATAAATGCACTCTCTCTATTCCCCCTCATCTCCTCACCGTGGGTTGTAGTAACATGGTGTCTTTGTGTGATATTGGCAGTCAGGATGGTTGTGTGGGTTTGTTGTGGGCAGTGGATGCTCAAAGAGGCCACAGTGTAGTGTGGCTGTGAGAGGCTGAAAGGCTGCCTGTACAGAAATGTTGGTGAAGTTGCAAAATAAAACCATCCTTAACATATTGTGTGTTAACAACAGGGTGATGCATCGCTTGTATTTGTGTAAATTGATTTCTTTTAGAGGATACTGTTGAGTACGCCATTGTTTGTTTGGAATATAATTGACACCTGTTTTGGTGTATTGACGAAAAGGTACATTAAATAAAATGGATACATATGCAGTATATTTTATACGCTAAACTACAACATTCAGTATTGGCAAGAAGGCTCACATGATTTTAGTGTCGTGAACATCTTATAACTGTTTCAGCAGGTTTTTCAAGATAAAAAAAATTAAAGAATGCATTGAGATTGAAACTAAAATGTGGGCTCTGACACAAGTAACCTTTGCCATTACAGTGTTGTTGCAAACCACAGTGTCTTGCAGGTCTTTAAGTATGAACCATTATTTACACGCTACGACCATCACAAATTGGTCAAAACAATCAGTTGTGTTACTTTGGCATAAATTAGGTTATGTGGACATGACTGTCTGTATATACGTTGTAACATTATTGTACCAATACTTATTAATTAGGCCACTTTGTTATCAAAGGTAAAGTTTTATGAGATGTTAGTACAATGTGACGCAATATATCAGCTTTTGTGAACCTCAGGAATGGATTAGTCATAGTCAAGTGTCCCTACTGAACATGAGATACCTTGTTTGACGTTGTACTGGGGTGGTGAACCCTTTTTCCTTTCAAAGGCTATTTCAAATTTTGTAAAATCCTAGGTTAGAATAAATTATTGAACACATATCACAATAATTGCTTGAAAACAATGACTGAAAGAGCTTCTCTGTCAACGTGTCTGATGTCCAATGATAGTGATGATGATACTTGAGCTGGTCTAAGCCAAATCAGCTTGTTCAAACAAAACCGCTCATTCGAGCAGATCTGCAGTAGCAATAAGGATTCATTACAAATATAGATTTAAGCTTCTTTGCATTCACTTAATCACCACAAAAGTTACCAGCATAAAATTGTATCTGTTATCGAACAAAAAAAATAATCAAGACTGTTATTTTGTATCTCTGAGTTGATGTGTTTGTTTTCTTGACTTGTCTGAAATGACCCTGAGGCAGTGGTTACCTTATTTGCGTAAACAGTGTTTAGAGTCTTTTGTTTGAGCCACAACTCTTTGTCCAGATTTGTAATAATTAACCAGATAATCAATATGATCCCATTTATTGGATCATAATGATAGGAAATTCTTAAAGGAACGTTGAACCAATTTTACAGATCAAGATAAATGTACGCGTTGTGGTGAGTACTAATATGAAAACTGGACTTGAATTTATAAAAGATCATCAGGGTTATATCGGCTTGGAACTAAAGACAACACATTTTAACGTCTGTTTTACAAACTGGAGGCAGAAGTTCAAAAGATGTAGTTTCCTTTCCAGCCAGGGAGGGGCTAACACACATTGTGTTTACAGTGTTGTTTTGATGGGGCCGCAACTAAGAGCTCATTATTGATTAATCTGCCACGTGTTTTCTAGATGAATCATTTGCTCAGCAAAATGTTATTGTGTAATTGCCCATCACAAGTCGCAGGTGACTTATTCAGATCAGTTCTTTTGTTTGGTCAACATTCCAAAACTCAAAGAAATTGATTAAAACTATAAGAAAACCATATTTATGTTTGAGAAGCTGGAAGCAGTTCATTCTTTATTTTGTTCTCTTCAGAATTTCTTTAAAATGTTGTCTTGATTATATTAATTGTCTCTAAATAATATTGGGTTGATCAAATAATTCATTATTAACTATTTATTTTCAGCTTTGTTAACTTAACTAATATTGGTGAATTAAAAGTTTATGGAAGAAGCACCCCTAAAGCTCTAGCTGCTCATTTGTTGTTACCAAGCTATCCAAACGACCTGGGCCAACCTGATTAACATAAAATAGCTAACCGTAACACACTGACAAAGTCTTCTGAGGGTCACACAAAAACACACACAAAGATGCACCTTTTTAAAATACAAATTCTCCACATGCCAAAGTGTAAGCTATATTGAGACACTATCAAAGGAGTATCACATGTACTGAACTACTACACCTTGCATAACAAACAATATGTCCTGTGCCAGAAAGTTTGAGAGGATTATGTTCCACTGGGAGGGGCTATACTGACTGTAATGCCCATTTCCCTAAAGAACATGACAACATCCTTATTGCTAACCGTGCGTGTGTGTGCGTGTGCGCGCGTGTGCGTGTGTGTGTGTGTGTGTGTGTGTGTGTGTGTGTAGTCTCATGACCAGAAATCCTGGCGCTTGTTAAGGTGTGTGTGAACAGTGTGTAGAGGATGTTCATAGAAGAGTCATATAAGGTCACAGGGAACCACGCTGCTGTTAATGGTCGTGTTCCACTATAACACCTTGTGGCTATGAAACCCTATAATTCCATGTTGTACATGCCAGAAGCAGAGTTACAGCTGTTTACATGCCAGACCTTTGCACTTAAACCTGTCTCTGTTGGTACTGACTATTTCATGTGAAAAGAAGGTATAGTCAGTCAAATTTTTCTGCCAGGAGGCCCTGTGGTTTATGAATGCAATAAGGAAGCGAAACTGTCTGCAAGAGAAACATGGGAATGTAATAAGTTGCTTGGGCATGTTTTCTCGTGTGTGTATGTATTTGTATGTTGTGGCCATCTGTCTTGCTGTGATCCAGGGTAATTTGTAACCCTGTGTTATTCTCCTCGCTGTAGTAATTGGGCTTTATGTAGCTGTGGCAATGTCTGTTTGATGTCTGCTCCCTTGCAGCAATAGTGGAAATTTCTCCTTACCTAAGCTCTAAACTCCTCCATTTCACTATCACTTCATCATGCCTTGTGGGCAAAGTCTTCTTTTTTTATTTTTCAAGACAGGTCAACAACTCCTTGACCCCTGGCTTTAGTGTGCGGAGAAAGGGGTATTTGCATAGCATTTGTTCAGAGCAAGGCTGTGAATAGGCTGGGTCTGGCTGCAGATAAGCATTAAGAGCCTCCATTGGTTTTTCTGTGTGTGTTACAAAAGATAAACCTTTGCTTTTTCTCCATAAAAGTGAACTCTCCACCTCCCATTTACTTTCTGCACAAACAAATCTGTGATGGATTTCCTCAGTCGGGGCTCGTGGTGTGAGATGGATCAAGCGCAAACATTTGCACAATGGCAAAAGAATTAAGCCTCCTTATGAGGAACTGTTTGTCAAAACTGTGAATTTGTGTGAACACTCCACAGTACAACAGAATAAATGTTGACTGTGTCTGTTGGTAAAGCCAAAAGTGGAGTGTGTTTGTTCTAAGATGCATTGATCAAGCAGGCTGAGTCGTGTTAATGGTTAATGACTGAGAGAAGGAGAGAATGGGCTCGATGGGTCAATAGATTAACAGATGAGTGAGATTCAGCTGTTGAGGCGTGTCCCTTGATTAGTACCATGCAATTATTTGTTCCTCCTCTTGTGTCCTTAACAAATGTGTATTAGAGAATATATAGAAATCTGAGATCTAAGGCAAGTGGATGTTGGTTCAGTGATAACTCTCTGTAACTGTCTTTATTAGATGAACTCACAACAATGCCAGGTGAATACAGGTTTACAGCAGAGTAGAGAATTGGATAAAACATGAAAAACACAAAGTACATTAAATAAGTTGGTTCATCTTGTATCAAGCCATAATGAAGTCAGACTGGAAGTTTTTATCATAATGCAAAAGTCAACTTTACAACAACTGTCAAACATTTTCTAAAGCTCACCACAAGAAACAAACAAATCAAAGACATTTACTACATTCCTGACAGCCACTGACTTTGAATATTGCTTAAACTAGCACTTCAATTACTTTATTACCCCTATTACTCCAATTTATGACTATTTTGTCTATCAGATGTCAATCAAGACATTATCACATTTTCTCTAAAGCTTATAGGGGCTGTGAATTGTTTTTTTCTGACCAAAAATCCAACACCCTAAGATATTTATGTTGCGAAAACAATAAGGTCAGCAAATCATCACCTTGGAGAAGCTGGAATCAGAGGATGTTTGTCAAAAGTTTTTCCTTACTTGGGGCCACAAGATGTGAATCTGTTCTCTACTAACAAGACCTGACAAACTGAATTGAAGAACGAATTGATCAGTTGAAGGGGATCTTATGTCTTCTTACAAACACTATTAAATATTAAACATTTCCTCAGAAGAAGCTGGAGTTTTATCTCCCCAGTTCCTATTTAAGAATATATATTGACAGAATTGCCATTCCCAGCTTTTTTACATGCGTCAGTTTGATTTTAAAGCACTATTTGCAGTTAAATTAAAAGCAAAGTTGTGCTGGCCTTGAAATTCTGAACATATAATTACCATCACTCAGCTCTTAAAATTAGAATATGTCAAGTTCCAGAAGTTTTATTCATCATTGTTTTATTTATCACTGAAAATACTTCAATAGATAATAATAATTACGTCAACAGAAAAATGATAGAAGTAAAGTGAAAAATCTGTCAAAACAATTTGTTCTGACTACACATCGACTGTCTATTGCGATGCATGAGGTTTTTTTGTTATTAAGAGAGGGGAGATAAAGCTGAAATATTTGCAGAGCTTTGCGATCATGTCAGACCCAGGAGGACCGAGGAGAGGCCAGTATAAAGAGAACTCCTGGAAATACGGTTGACAAATCCAGTCTGATCCTTGGGATTTTGATGTGGAGCCGAACAAGCGGTCATTGTGTGACCCTGGCAGAGCTGAGATGTGACGGTGCAGTGAGACAAAGAGCCAAACAGGAGAGAAACGCAATGAGTAATGGTTTGTTCGACTGTAATAAAAGGTGATTATGTGTGAATTAGTACAAAATACTGGAAGATCAGATATCCATTCGTCAACATTACTGAAATACTATTGTTTTAATTATTTTCGTCTGAGAATAAATATAACAATGACAACGCAGAAGTGAACTTTTTATTTTTTTCAACAAACTTTTTATTTTTATTTTGTGAGACTGTGTTAGATTGTGTCCATGCATCTCATTCAGTTTACTTGCATGTTGCAGCTTTATTGACTTGATTGACCTTTTTCATCACTGCGAGCACGTCCTCGCAAATGGAGCACACTGGTTTATTTTGTCTATTTCATTTTTCAATTTCTATGGGATAGCGCAACATTTTGCATCTACTTTAGTTTTCTTGACATTTGCCATGATGCTTGTCAATGATGAGTGCAACTGCTACATGTTCATCCTAACAGGTTGATTAATCCTGATATACAGCCTAAAGGGGGTCATTATTATTGCAGGCAGAAAGCCATTATTTCCATAGTTCTGACTTGATGTTTTTATGACTCCGTGATGGCGACAGCCAATGGCTGGAGGCTTTATGATTCGTGGTTGTCTTTCTGTCCGTCCCATTCTTGTGAACACAGTATCTCAAGAACGTCTTGAAGGAATTTTTTCTTCTTTGGTCAAATGTTCACTTGGACTCAAGGATGAGTTTATTATATGTTGGTGGTGGCCAAAGGTCAAGGTCACTGTGACCTCACAAAACGTTTTGCATTGTGCTATTTTAATTTCTCTCAGATTAACTGATTGGATTGAGATGCTCAAAGGTCAAGGTTATGTTGGCCTATATACGTTTTTTTTCTGCCTTTTAAACATGATATGAAATATGTAGACTGAAACTTCTTATGTTCATTAATTGTCTCACACCACAGATCAAACATTTTGGAGGTTCCCCACCCCTGCTTTAAAACCTGGTTCAAAAGGAAACTGCATTAAACTGATGAATAAATTCCCTGTTTTTTAAAGAAATGGGGAAAATGTTCACTGTTCCCACCCACATAAATAATTCATTCCTGACTTTTTATTTCACCATATAACTCTTCTTGAAAAGCAAAGGGATGCAGCACCATTTCCCTTTTTATATGAGCTACTCTGCTTTCGCACTTTCTCATATTTGCAAAAAGCACATGGGCAGAGGAGACAATAAGCCTCTTACATTTTGCAATGCAACCATTGTCCGAACAATAATATTAATATTATTGTTGGATCACAGTAATTAATCAGTGCTTGCAGTACGGTGACTTTCTCACTCTGTTTGCCCTGGGTTATGTCTGTCAGGCAACCTACAGGCTGTGCTATCACTTTGGTAGGATATAACCTGTGTTTATTTACATAAAAGTCCAGGAAGTTGTTGAGTTGGCTGTATTCAATAATATTTTCAGCATTATTTGTTATAAGTACAATATTAATATGTAATGTCAAATACGGGCGATTACTAAGGGCAATGCTAATAAAAGAAGGTGTAATAACCAATTGTATTCATTCATTCATATGCTAAAGATAGCATTCGTTGCACATGACTTAGGTTGACTTATGAAACCAAACCTGCACCTTTGACTGTGAAACTCGCTGCTCATCTTCAATGAATCATTGTTTAATGTAATTGAATAGCAGTTGCCTCTTGTCACTGCCAGTTTAAGAACACATTATCTTTCTGTTGACTCAAACATGCGGACCGCCTGGACAAATACAGCTGAGTCACCTTGAAGTTACTGTGTTCCATGATAAAGCAGCAAAGTCAAAGTTGACAAATCAGCGGATGTTCACTATCAGCTGTGTGTGTGTGTGTCTGTTTTTGAGATTTTCCATGTCTGGAGCTGCTTTTACCTAAAACACCTTTTTTCGATAAAACAGTGTCTTGTTTATGTATCAACTGTGCGTCGTGAGACAGATCCAGACTTGGGATGTTTCAACTGATTAACCTTGGCTGTTAACAAGGATCCATCTCTTTTCACCTTGTCTGAATTCATGTGTCTGCAGTATGGTGATATGCTTCGAAGAAATCTGCTGGAGTGTCTCTGCCTAATTGTGTGTGTGTGTGTGTGTGTGTGTGTGTGTGTGTGTGTGTGTGTGTGTGTGTGTGTGTGTGTGTGTGTGTGTGTGTGTGTGTGTGTGTGTGTGTGTGTGTGTGTGTGTGTGTGTGTGTGTGTGTGTGTGTGTGTGTGTGTGTGTGTGTGTGTGTGTGTGTGTGTGTGTGTGTTCTGCCTTTTAATAAGTGGAAAGCTCAGTAATCGATAACGGTGAGCCGCAGAGTGAGGGCCAGTGCCAGCTTAGCCAGAGGCTTTTCTATGCTTAATTGTATTACATCCTGATGTGTCATAACTTTGTATGATACCATAATCTTATGCATTTTTAGTTTTTGTGTTATGTTATTAGCAAACCAAAAATAGAGCTCAGTCTGAGTTTACCACTCCATCATATTTATTACTTTCAACGATTTTAAAAGTAAGGAATTTAATTCATAAAACATACAATGATAATATTTTTGACAATATTTTTCTCAATACAATTTTCATTGATTAGGAATATACTAATTGGTTTTAGCTAATCTAGGAATGGTTACCAGATAAATCGAACTACTTCATTACGTTGATAACACAATATTGTTAAATTGCATGTTCAGTCCAAAAATATCATAATTCGCCTCACAGGTATAATCTAATCTCACAATTTGCACATGACGTCTAATAACTGTCTGTTGTGGTGCAGTCGTATCAAGCTGAGTATTGGTCATGCAGATGTTTGTCTCAACAGAAAAGAGGATATGATGTGGAACTAGTCCCTCCATCCTCAGCTTACTTCATCATCCATTGATCAATATAGCTGCTAGTATCATCGTCTTGTGGTCTGACAGGATGATCTTCTCACTTCTGCTCATCCACATCGTGGCTGAACGCCTCAGTCATCAGAACATGTTTGACTGTTGTGCGTCCACATTGATTAGTCACCAGCAGCCCTTTGTTCAAACTTGAACATCAGGTGGTCAGCGTGAGACACCATTATTTCTGGTTGAGTTTTTGCCTGTCCAAACAAAGTGCAGAGTTAAATTCGCCCCAGCTGTATTTCAATGCGGCCATCATGAGAAATTGGGGTGTAACAACCAAGCTTTGCTGATGACACGCCTTTTCTAAAACCGAGCTAGAAAAACCACAATTCTGTGATAAAGACTGATTCTGAAAGTTTCCACCTAACAGAGCTTATTTGGCTTGGTGGGTGGGTGGAGACGCAATGTTCTTAGCATATATAGGTAAGTCCAATGTCAATATAATGTATTTTCACAAAGCATTATTTGCAAGCAGTTTCAGTGAAGTGGAACATTAAACACTGTGAACAACACTGTTATAGCTCTAACATTAGTCATACAAGTTATTGTGTTTGGAATTACACTCAACGAATGAGAAGTGCAGGGACATTAGTCATATGAATGAAAAATGGTGTGAATAAAAGAAAGCAAATATACTGTATGTGTGTATTTCCAGGGATCATCTGATCCTCTGACGAATATTGTGTGTGTTTTAGGGCGAGTTCACACCAAAAAGTCTGGTTCATGGTTCGAATCAGTGTCAGAATGATGCATTGTTCCAAGTTTTCCAATTTAAATGTCCAGTGCGCAGGGAGCGTGTCTGTGAGCATTTGGCAACTTGGTGACAGGATGTGCCTGGCGCATCTGAAAACGGCGAGATTGAGATGTACTGGGTGTGTTAGTGGCAGGATAACAGACATCGTTTCATTACCTTTACCCTTCCCTTTACGTAAGGTTTTCCTATGAAATTTGATCTACGCCGCTATCACACCCAGTTTGTCTCAATCTCCCCCAGTTTCCAGATGCGACAGGCGCATCCTGTCACCAAAATACCAAATGCACACAGTCATACAAAATGGGTCCTCCTATTTTTATTAACAGTTTGGCCTCGGAGTTACTGCAGACAGTGTGTATCAAACTAAAGCCTTTTATAGAGGCTCCATAATGTGATAGAGAAACGTTTCATCTCTCATCCAAGAGGCTTCTTCAATTCAGTTTGTCAGGTCTTGTTAGTAGAGAACAGATTCACATCTTGTGGCCCCAAGTAATTTATCCCCTTCCCACAACTTAACAAGTCGTGGACACGCAATCAATTTTCCCCCAAATGTCACTAGAGGGGCTCGGTGATTATGCAAATACCTGTTACCATTACAATTTTCTAAAAAACTCTACATTAAATAAATGTGAATTTAATTAATATGAGCCTTCTTACTTGTAACATGTTACCATATTATCACCTGTAGAGGTGGAGTGAAATTTTCATGCGGGTGCAGGTCTCTAAAATTGAAAAAATCATTATTTTGGGTAGGTGATGGGCGGATAAGTCAAGCATATGTCCGCATTCGGATGTCGTCAGAGCCGATCAGCGCATCTCTAACATACAGATACACTGAACTGAGGAAGGCATTTGTAAAAATCTCTCTTTTAGTGACGTAAAACGCTGTTTTAATGTGTGTGTGGACGTGAAGCCCGGACGCAGAGGAAAATTATATTTTATTAGTGTGGACAGGGCCTGAGTCTATTGTCTGTCTACATTAGCTGTTGGTCAGAACTATAGAAGATGCAGCCATAACTGCAATGTTGATATCAAAAATGTTGCGATGGTTTTTAATGCTTCAGTTGAAAAACAGCTCATGGTATTGTTTAAGCTAACCTTTGAGTAGCTACAGTTGGCATACTAATTTTACAGACATGGTAGTGGCTCTGTAAGGCTGTGGTTAGCCTGCTTACATACTCATAATGCTCACATGTTCATGTAGAGCAGATATAATGTATACACTGTTCTTCTTAGTTTAGACTGTTAAAAGGGGATTAGCTACTTAGCACTAAACTCAAAGTACACTTGAGGCTGATGGTCATTAGTAAGTATTTGGTCTTTAGCGAGTATGTTGCAAAAGAAGAAAAGTCGGAAAGATTCATCCTCTTCCTCTGTCCGGACCAAATTAGAAGACAGTTCAACTTTTCCTCTGAGGACTCAAAATGAGAAGTTAACTAATTATAGCATTTATCTTCCTTTTCAATTGGGACAGAGAAGTGCAGAGAAGTTTCATCAGCAATCTTGTATTAGCTTAACATGATAATTGTTGCCATTGATCAGGATGGCTCAAGCAAAACAAGCTGTTTTAATAACCAAATTAATACTCAAGAAATTGCCTAGGTGAAAAATTGGATTTCAAACAGTGAAAAAAAAATCTTCTTTGAGACACTAGGGTTTGTCAGATGAAGAGTCTGAAACCACGCCTATGCTTTTCAAGTGGTCTTGTTTTGGTTGGTTTGTCCTCACCAGGATTTGATTGACAGCTTTTACACCAGCCCAATTCAACCAACTGGGTAAATGGACCTGAATTAGTTCTAACTGATCCAAATAGATTAGGTGTGAAATCACAAATTACAGTAGGAATGATGCTTATAATAAATAAGATAGGATAATATTAATGATAACAATAATTAGCTCAGCTCTTAATCACAGTAGCTCTTCGCAAAACCAACCCCCCTCTTTAATTTTGATTAAGGAGAGCTGTTCAGCAAGTTCTGGAATTCAGGCAATATGCATTAGTAAACTGTAGGCTGTGGTTTCACTGACTCTAATGGGCTCTAGCTTTTGTGAGGTTATAGTGTTAGGGGAGACTGCTGAACGCAATAGTGAAGAGTTTAATGGACAAACTCCACATTCGGTGCTACAGAGAAGGTATTTGCTGAAAACATGTGTAAAAACTTCACCTGCGTAGTGTTAATCCTCAATTCTATTCAATTTTATTTGCATAGTCCCAAATCATAATATACATAATCTCAAGGGACTTTACATTGTAAAGTCGATTAAACCCAGTTTCCACAACGAGCAAACACTTTGGTGATAAAGGAGAGAAAAAGATCCCTCATTAACTGGAAGAAACCTCGAGCAGAACCAGACCATGTGTCTCGATTGGTTGGGGTGAGCGGAGAGAAAGGAAAGGTGGGTGGGAAAGAAGGGAGAGAAGACAGAGAGGAGGGAGAGACCAGGAACAGTTGTGTAACCATCATGTTTCAGCTCTGTTGGACTGGTTGTTATAAGTGTGGTAATTGTAGATGTAAAGATGTTATTAATGATAGCCACACCAGTTAATAAAAACAATAATGATGATGACGATAAATAATAATAATATTTTTAAGTTTCTGTATTGGAGAATATATCTGTTCTATTGATGGGGAGGAGGTGGTGAATTCTTTATGAAATCACTACTGCTCAGAGTTAAATTAATAGACCGACTAGTAAACTCTCTGATGGCTACAGTGCTGAAGAGGAACCTGGGGTTGTTCTTATTTTCTTCTATTAATAATGATGATAATAATCTGTTTAGAAACCAATTTCAGAGTTTCCTTTACTCAGACATTAAATCTAAGTCGCTGTTTAATTACTGGTGTTGTAAAAGGGCTTTTAAACATTATGGCATGTCCTCCGTACTCTTTTTTTTTTTTCAGTGACATCACTGTACTGTGCAAAATACATCTCCAGTTCATCAACCCAGAATTTCACTCACTCCCACCTCCTGCCTGCCTTTTTAATTGCTTTTATTTCAGTGTTGATCGAATGTAATTAAACAGATGCTTGGCAGTGTTTAGCCGCTGATAGAGTTGATCAGTGCTGCATTTGGCAGCCGAGTCCCCACTGTCGTGCACTGACAGATTGGAAGGCATGATGAAAGGTGCTTTGATGCTCCAAACACTGGTTATAAGCAGGCATTACACACATTACACTCTGCTGCACAAGCCGACAGACACACACACACCCCTTTGTAAACTGCACACACATTGCACTAAAGGGCACTTGGCCTTTTTTTGAGAGAGAGCTCCCAGGCAGGTGTGACATGCTCCTCACAACACATTCAACAAGCAGTGCAGATCCCACCTGTTTCATTCTACACAGACTGAGCGCTGCTATAATGACTCATGCTACTCATCATGTGGCTGTGTGATGAGAGAGTCAAAGCGCTGCTAATGGTCCTGGCCCTGAGTATCCGATCACAGCGTGGTGGATTCATTATGAGTACCCCTTCTCCTCTATTTCCCACCTTCCTCTGTTTTATGTTGTTTTGTTAATGTCCTGTCTGCAGATTTGCCTGCTGTGTGTGCTCTTCCTGAACTTCTCCCTCTCTGCCTTGCCTTTTCCTCTCCTATCATCTGACTGCACCCACGCGCATGTTGGCTCACTCAAGAAGCTAATGTCCGAATCTTTAACTTTGTCCGTGTAATTTTTGATTGAATAGAGCAAGTCTTTGTTCGGAGAATTGACCGTGATTAAGTGGGCGTGTTGGTGACATTTAACATCATGTGGATGGTGAGACGACAAGATTTGATCAATTCTGTTGGTACAGGTCAACACCGAAATTGTCAAAAGAAAGGAATAAACATGAAAAGGAAAGGAGACGTGTTGTTTAAAATAACTGATACGATATTCACAGCGTACGGCCTCCTGCTCCTCCCAGGCTCAACCCCTCGACTTAACCAAAC
This sequence comes from Hippoglossus stenolepis, assembly GCF_022539355.2. NCBI lineage: Eukaryota > Metazoa > Chordata > Actinopteri > Pleuronectiformes > Pleuronectidae > Hippoglossus > Hippoglossus stenolepis. The sequence continues at coordinate 26,642,061 of NC_061486.1, read as the reverse complement.
AGAATACGCCCTGTAGGTGAGAACGTCTCTGACACAATCTCATGTTGGGTTCTACAAATGTTGGAATGGGCAGCTCCGGACAATCTCCAGATCTGATTCCCAGACACTTCAGTTCAAATGAGAAGATGGCTTCAGTCTCACCTGCTACCAGGCGTAACAGCCTCATGCTTTCTAGCCCAGTTCAGATCAGTTCACCTTCAGCTTCCACCCCCGATTAAATATTGTGGACTAAGTGTGACTTGGCTGGACTTGATAAAATGATGCTTATCCTGGTTCTTAAAAGAACCACTGTGTGTCTACCTATTGCCAAGGACCCTATTTTAAAATTAGATGCTGATATTATCCCAGCGAAAACATTTAGGTCAGAAGAGATTGTATGATTTCCTTCACAAACACAAGAAACTAGTGTCAATAAATACTGCCGTGTGCAAAAGTGGAAGTCAAAGTATGCTAAACATATCAAAGCAGTTTTTGATATGACCTTTTTGTTTTTGTATACTAACATGGTACTTTTTTATTGTATTCTACATTTGTATACTTATTACTGTCAAATCTGCATGTAAAATAGATACTAAAAAGTGAGGCACAATGAACTTGAACTTTTAAAAAGTAACAATGAAGGTATATTCTGCATTGTGCAGTACATGCTTGACATCAGGTGAAGAAACAAGATGTATAGAGACTCTATGAAACACACCAAATGTCATTCAATGTCTCATAAACCACAGTGTGATTTTATTTTATTTTTTTCTGTTAGCTTTAGATTAACACCAGCCCAAAAATGATATGCAAATATTTGAGAACAAGGTAAAAGATAACAATCTTTTAATGTTGGTATATTATTAACAGGGTTTTCATTTTCAAACCCTTTCATTACTCTACATTCACTGACTGTTGTTCACACTCTTGATCAGCTAAACTTGTTTAAAGCAGCATCAGTGGAACCAAGTGAGACACACTCTTCTGAAGTCAATTGGAAAGAGATCTTACAGTGAACGTGATGTTATTTTTATTTGGTAGATCTGGCACATGTTGGCACGTTATTAGTGTAATCCATGAGAGACATCTGATACAAATGGTGTAAAATGTCTGTGTTTTACAGATCTGCCTAGTGTGTGTGTTTTTGTGTGTGTGTGTTTGTGTGTGTCTGGCATGAGGATGCACTGACCAATCCAACCACTGTTCTTGTCACTTTCCCTCTTCAAGTCCCATGTAGTCATTCCAGGAACTAGTCCCTGAGCTCATAGGAGAGCTGTACTATTGGCAAGTGTGTGTTTCTGTATGTGTGTGAGGCTACACTAAATGTGTATGTTGAATAGATGGATTGTGTAATGTGATGTGACAGCAGAGAGAAAAAGAAGAGATTAAGTTCAAGAGTTGGCCTGCTCACTTTAATGGCTCAGCTATTAAAAGAGCCCTTTTTCCACACATCAACAAGCGATTCAAGCACACGCACACACACACACACACACACACACACCCTCTGTCTTATTTATCCACTGAACAAGCAGTGTTTTGTGTAAAAGCATTCAGTGTTCGATATCCGGGTTTATCATGAATCCTCCTTCATTAATGCATATAGATGGTGGTGGTTGAGCCAACATGAGGTGAATGTGTTTCAAAAGCATCAGTAGAAATAATACAGCAAATATAACTTGTGAAATAGATTTTAGAAAGACTTTACACTTCAAGTCTTTATTTTTCCAGCATGTATAAAATGAAAAAGTGCTCTGATTAGTTTAGCATCGCATTGTAATGGGGCTGTACTCTTTAACTTATACCTTGTTGTGCTTTACAACTTACCTACTTACATACCGTTTCTGGTTGTAGTCTCAGACCTGAACTATAATTTTTAGTAGAGTACCCCAACAAAAGTGTTTGTGCTGTTGTTTTGTTTTTTGCAAACAGATTCCACAGCATTCTTTCCCCCTGGGAGAATGACTGCCTTTGAACGCCGCTTTATGCTCCCCCTACACATGCAGAAACGAGCATTAAAGATGCACATTAAACATCACTCCTGCAGTTTGTTTGAAGCTCTGCCCATTTGGTCCCAGTTCCACAGAGTCTGTGCCTGGATTGTGAAGTACTTTGTTCTGGAGTTTATCCTTCTCTCACCCATCAATTTCCCTTCCCCTCCCTCTCTCCTTTCTGCTCCCTCACCCACTTGGTGTTTCACTCATGTTGGCTGTTCACTTCCACAACCAAACCAAGCTAACTGATTACTTCTCACTAGCTGTTTTCATGTCCTGCGGAGGATCTCCAGAGAATTGTGTCCGGACTTTCCCCACAGTTTCTATATGGTCTGGACTTTTCTCCAGTTTGTCTCTCACACATGCACAACTCAGCTGTGGGTTGTCAGGTCATACACGTTCACAACTGCAACAAATCCACACAGGATTCAGCAGGCAGAGGCAGGATATTGCGTATTCATTCCACCGTGGAAATCATGTGATTTTGTTTACATCTCATCGACAACGGTGTCGGCTCTTATCACCACAAACTCTCTTGAAATCTTTGTCTGTGTCTTCAATGTGTATGACTCCGCCTCTTTTATCCGGAGAGATTTTAATTCTGTTTTCTTGATTTTTTTTTCTCATCCCTTCTGTCGCTTGTTAGAACTTGCTGTGAACCCTGTGAGGGATCCCCTGTTTTGGGCTCACATCAGATTCTGGGCACTTTCTGGGGACTTTATACTAGGGGGCAGAAAGTCTGTAGGCTCTCACTCGGACATTTGCATTCACACATACACCTCCTCCGGAGAAACTGCGGTTGATCTTTGGAGGAAAGCCTCTGAAACAGCATCACATTTGAATAGTTTATTTTCCTTTTCTAATTAGTTCTGATCAGTCAGCAGGGACCTGAGTATGGTAAAGTTATCACTAAGCTCCTGAGCTAACAAATAAGCGTATTTTGTGATTCTTCACAAGTTCAAATCCTCTAATTCCTCCTAAACTCAATTTGTCAGAATATGTTAGTAACCTCTTAGCATTTCCAATGGTTTATTCATTCAGATGAACCTTGGTCTCATCATGTACTGAAATGCATTGATTTTACTCATAGATTTGTTCTTGGCACTTCAAGCGTTTTAGATTTACTTGATCTGATCAAAAAGCCACATCACACAGTCAAATGAGTTTGGATGTAACACAGTAATGGTATCTCAAGGTTTTCTCAGAGCTTCTGGAGGGTTTAGGTGCTTTGGGAGCGATGTGAATCTTCACCTCATTCTGAACCATTACTATTTTTACAAAAGCTCAACACGTGTTGTTTTTACACTTGGACATTAGCAGGAACAAAAGTGAAACTAAAATGCTCATAACCATCTTGCAATGTAACAGCGTTTGGCTGCATTCCAAAATCTGGCTTCTGCCGAAAACTCAACTTCCCCAGTGGCCGCCGGTCAGCTGACCGAGTTAAACCAGAAACCTCTCTCACTAACATTCTTCTTGCGTAATCAATTCCTCCAATACCACGGTCTTTTGGAACTCATCATCTGTGACAGCTGTAATTGTCTGTTGGACAGATTTTCTCTGTGGCTCATTTCTCCAGCAAAGAAGTTGGAAGACACTAAGAACTAGTTATCGCTTGTCATGCACTTGTTAATGTTTCACCAGCTTCCACCAGGACTCCTCCTTTCAAAAAGAATGATGCAATAAATAAACATGGAATTTTACAAAAGAATATTGTCCTCCATGGTATCCATCCCCAGGTAGAGAGCTCTCAGCATTTTTTTCCCCCATTCATTCAGCTTAAAGGTTCTGTGCAAAAATGCTTATCAGGCTTATTATGTATTGAGAACACCTGTTTTGGATTTATATGCCAGGTCCAGAATCAGCAAACTGATAAAGTGGGCAAAGAAACAAATATTGGCAGGGGTTTGGCTAAGGGTCCAAAGCAAGATACTGCACAGTGTTCTCATGTGCTAAACTATAACCTGTCTGGATGGCTTAAGCACACAATGGAAGAAGTGTGTTTGCCCCCAAGATCTGGCTTCAAGGATCAGAATCAGGGGAGTTCAGGATGGTGGGAACACATTTGGCATTCAAAGCTCTGCTGAAACCCAGTGTGTGTGATTGTGTTATTGCCTGGCAAGTACATGGCACCTCATATCTGCCCTCTTATCTCAAATCCCACTGTATCTGTTGAAGCATAATTCTACCAGTTAGAGCCAGAAAGCCCAAGTCTCCAACCTATTAATTTCATGGAGTGGGGGGTGCTTCACAAAGCCCGGCCCTGTGTATTGAAGACATTCTGAGTGTGTGTGAAACCTCTTGCATATTAGCAACTGATGCATTCTCAGCATCTTCTCCCCTCACTGCCTTAAACCTTTTTCAAAGACAGCTGGGATCCCAAAACGACACAAGAATTTAGAATTTTCTGCTAACACAATGGCTTTCATTTATTTTGTTGTTGGACAGCTGAATGTAGATTAATGTATTCCTTTTACTTCAATGGAACAAGCTCTTCTACTAATTTTATTTTGGAGAGATTTTGTACAGGACTGTAAAAGGCAGATTAGCAGTTCAGACTGGGCTATTTTATGTTAATTCACAACAACAGAATTCTGTAATTCTGCTGCAAACCCCATTTACCGACAGTTCAACCTTTTTTAAAATTAACTTTTAATGATTTCTCCCGACGATCTGTCCCCCTGTTGGCCGAGGCGACTGTCGATTCAAACTTTCAGGTTTAAGCATGCACAGCGTGAAACACAGGAGCACGCCAACAACAACTCTTGTGCAAGATCTTAACATTTAATAAGTTTACATCTGACATGACATGTTACATATCAACAAGTTAAACAGGAAAGTTAGGTTACCTTCAGTCCAGTGGCTCGGCAGCCGGAAGTACTGTAAATGAGCGCCAACGTCCCGGTGACGCAAACACACGTCCTGAGATCCTGACTCTGACCATAGGTCCTGACGCATGCGTACATAGCACTGCAGTTGCCTTTTGTCTTTGGGTAGATTTTATGATATTTTTTATGTTGCAGTTGGTACTGTTAACAAATGGGTAGTTTGTTTACCCATAATTACAAATTTCACTTGTTGACTAATATACTTAAGTTATTTTGTACGATTTGCATGGATTGTATTTACCACCCTCCAAAATCCTTTTTACAGTGCAGCATTACCAATTTTAGGGACAATACCTGACACAAGTCAGAATGTGCCAAATTTACCTCCTTGTCTTTCAAACATTATATCATCCAAGGCAAATACTGCAAACAGTCCTGTGGGTCTGGCTAACTCTGTTTTGACTTCATCTATTGTGTAGTGCTTTCTTAACTAACTGTAATTATTCTGATAGTCCGAACTATCACAAAAACGATCTACCGTTCAGTTCAGCAGCTCTAGATTTTCCCCAAGAGTCATCATGTTAGTAATCCCATGTGTCCGTACAACTGTTTTAATCAAAGTTCAGTTTTTATTCATACATTTGTGCTGAGTTTGATCCTGTATAACAACAGAATGGTAAGAATTAACAGTTTTGCTGCCATTATCAGTCCTGGAGCAATGATCCTGTATTAGACAAACCATTAGATAATGTCAATTTTTTCCGGATATTGAATTTGGGAATGATGCATTATGGGTCTTTGTAGCCTTAATGTCCTTTATTTTAGAGTAACTGTGCCTCAACACATACCCAGATTAACACATGATAGCCTTACATTGTAAATCTGTTCAAATGAGATATTCTAAACTCAAATTCAAGATTAATTTATTGTCAGACAACTAACATGGGGAAAGAAAGATTTTTACTTTTTGGCAAGTATATGCAAACTATGTTTTCAGACAACTTGTAAAGTGGAGCTAGTGAAGGGGATCATCATGTGGACTTAAAAGTCAAGTCTGTGTATAATTTTTTTTCTCAATTCATTCTAACATTTCTAAATGGGTTTTGAAGAGATAATAAACTGATGAATTACACATGTGTCCAGATTGGTTGAATTTGGCTTTGAAGTTTATATTTTTAGGACATAGCAACTCCAAATGCTTATTTATGGCAAAAAATGACATGGGTGGACATTTCTGCTATGGTTGTGTCCATGGATGCTGGTGAGATCCCGTTAGTCTGCTTCCCTCAACACCTGACAGTGAAGTCATTTATCTATTCATCCTCCTCTGTTCCTCATTCTCTAGGGAGAGAGAGTAGAAAGAGGAGGACATCAGTCAGTCAGGCAGACCTATGCTCTGGGGGGTGGGGGGGCACCCACTGGTGTTGCAGTGACAGCTGTGGGCATGTTGGTGTAATCCACTCAGTTCTCAGTTTCACACAGGAAAGGGTGCATTATGGGAGAATGAGGACCATTGTGCTAGGTAGACTGCAATGCCACCTGATGCCACCCTAGGGTGACCCGGCTAAGACATTTAACAAAAGACTGTGGTTTAACAGGTGAGGCTGAGTGACACAGGTGGATGAAGAGGACAAAAGAGAAAGGAGAGGGATGAAGAAATGATGCTTCCATTTAACTTATGCTGGTGGTTTCAGACTACATTGATATTGATGTTAATTGACAGAAACTGCTGGTATCTTTGGTCAACATGTCATATTTGACTACTTCTTTAATAAAGTATATTTTACTTTACTATTCTTTGAGATACAAACAAGAAATGCTGGTGGAGAGAAGTGAGTACGGTCTTTCCCACGGAATTCATTCAATTTATAGCTCATTTCAGACATGCACTGGACTCTGCATATGCAAATGTTGGAGTGAGATGCTGCACAGTGTCTACGGACTTTCTCTGCCTGGCCTCCTAGTATAAAGTCTGTAGAAATCCAGGAGAAGTCGATGTGTGAACACAGCAGGGGGTCCCCACTGGATTCAATGTTAGCGGGTGGGGGGTTGATGATGCTTCTAGCACCTGACCCACTGAAAAAGTGGAGTTATACACGTGGATGACACTGATGTAGATGTCCAGAGAGTTTGTGGTGGTAAGAAGTGATGATGGTGTTGGGGTGCTGTAAAATAGATCAGCGGACTTAATCCTTCACTTGCTGCCTCTGTCTGCTGCAACCAGCTGCTCCAACTCTCGCCTGAATAACACAGAGGATTTGATGCTGTTGTGAATGTGTCTGCAGAGAACCTCCCGCTGCATTGTGCAGCGGGAGGTTACGGGTGAACTCTGTAGCCATGTTTGTAGTCATGTTTGAAAACTGCTTATGACAATAGCGGGGTTGTAGGTGCAATGTCGCTCTCATGGTCAACACAATTTGTTGCGTGAGAGGAACTGGTTTGCATGATACTATTGCAGCTGAAGTCTGACTCTCTGGACAGTAACAAGTTTATGGACGATAGAGCATGAGCGAGCGTGCTACAAATAGTATTGCTCACAGCTCTACAATGGAGCAAGATAGAGAAGTGTAAAAATGTTTTTTGGGTTCATTATGAAACTGGTGGGACAAATTAGAATATGACTGGCCGCCACAGTCTACATAATTAATTGGAAACACTGGAGTATGATAGTCATTCAGACCTCATAAGTTATGTTTTTAAGTGATGATCCACTTGTCTGATTATTTTATATATTTGCCTTCTAGAATATTTGCCACATCTCTGTGTGCTATTTTAAAGGCTGACACCAGTATTAAACAGATATATAAATTCAATTGATGAAAGGTGTTGCCTATACAGTCTATGGGGGTTGTGAAGCCCAGTGAAAGGTGCCCCTAAACACAACCAGTAGCACAGCTGAATAAAAAGTCATTCCCAATAGCTGCCATACAAACTGGTTTTGTACTTCTGTCAATGTCTGTGCCTAAAGATGCGTTAGTGGATAAATGGGAGTTTTTGCACTTACTCTTGCAGTTTCACAGAGAGGATCTCACGTGCTCCAACATGAACACATGACCGACTACTACAGAAAAGAGCAGAGAAGCTCTGATCACAACACACACAGAACCTAACAGGACCTAACTCTCCATTAAATACCAGACAATCTTAATTGAATCAAATTACTGAAATACAAGATTCAATTTTGTTTCATATTTTGGTTAAAGACCGAGAATGTTATGACAATACAATTTCAATTTTAAGAAAAAGGGTCATATACAAACTGAGGGACTTTTCTTACCTGTAAAGATACACTATTAACTAAACATTAATACAAAAGTATTACATTACATTTAGCTGACGCTTTTATCCAAAGCGACTTACAATAAGATTGAGAGATGAGATAAAGATTTTTACTTTGCAATGTTTAAATCTTTCTCCTGGTTATACAGTTTAGATTTCAAAATATATATTTGGCACTTGTAATACTTTTATAATCTTAAGAATTTAATGACTTTCTTTCCTCAAAATCACAACTTAATTCTCACACATTTTACATTTACAACAGTTTTTTTTTGAAATGCTGGACATCACCAAACGTGTTATGTAACTGATAGAATTATAAAAGGTAGTTGTTAGTACAGGAGCAGCATCAACCTGGTCTGTACCTTGTTGGAGTCTGTGGGCATGAAGAGGCGTCATCATGTCCACCCAGCACTGTTCTGTACTTTTTGCTCCACTCTTTCAGTCTCTCTCTGTTCACAGTGTACCAGAGATATCACCAATTTATTTTTTACTGCATGTGGGTGTTGTTAAAAAAAATAGTATGTATAGTACATACGGCTGTACTTGCTCTCCCATAGCCACTTCTATTCTCAGTCTGTTTTCTGTTCCCAATCTTAGTGGCAGGACAGATATGAGAATGTAGGAGGCATCTCAAATTGCCTTCCCCCGTCTTTGTTCCTCACCCTTTTCATCTCTGTTTTCTCTCCCGGTCCAGGTGAGACAAACAGCTGATATGAAGGTTTCCATTTTGCTTGATGTCACTCTCTGTGTGAGTGTGTGCGTGTGCGTGTGTTTGGTGACGATGATGAAGAGGAGGGATGTTTGCATGAAAATCCGGTCTTCTGTTTTTGGACTAATGCTCAATCTTTGTTAGTGGAATCGGTCTGTAGCATTTGTGCATCTGCACAACTCCCCAGTGGGTTTGACTCACTGTGTTGTTATGCAGGGGCAAATGGCATTATGTGTGTGTGTGTGTGTGTAGGTGTTTGTGTGTGTGTGAGAGAGAGGGCACATGAGATTGTGTTTAGTATATGTGGTGTGTGTGATGTATTACTTGTAAAATGCTGACTGGTGGCCGGTGTGAGGCTTAATTGAATTCAAGACAGGTGCTGCCTTCTTTTTCTCCTTTGCTGCACTATATTACTGTTTAAGTTGGATCAATAGATGTTATTTTTATCTTCCTCCTCCCCCCAATCGCTCTCGTTTTGCCTCCTCTTGCTTTTATCCCTTCATCTATTCCCTCCATTCGTCACCCCATCCACGCTCAAAAAAGTGTGCGTGCTGGCTTGTCCTCCCACATCCTGCTGCCTTTGTTGAGAGCTTGCACACATTCATCTCTCTCTACCAAGTTGGCCCAAGCCTCAGCTATTCTGCCCCTCCTGTCGTCTCCCTCCCCTCTGCGGAGGGAGGTATAAAGAGAGGAAAACCGGTTGGGGTTTAGCTTCCATACAGTGCCGCAGGGCCATGCTATGGCGCACTGCACTAGTCTCTGGCATGTGAGAGCCGTGACTTATGCACACCGACAGCTTCTTATGATATACACACACACACACACACACACACACACACACACACACACACACACACACACACACACACACACACACACACACACACACACACACACACAAAGACACAAGTATTTTTCAGATGCAGCAACAGTCTGATACTTCGGCTTTGCTGCGCTACAGTTTCATGGGTGTGATATGAGGCGCAATTTCACACACGCACAAATACTCTCACAACCTTGGGTGCACCTTGCTGATAATGCAGTATTTCTATGTCCAATAACACACACACACACACACACACACACACACACACACACACACACACACTGTGATGTGGATGTGGACATTGGTCACTGTAGCACATTCTGTAATGTGCATCGGCCAATTGAGATTAGCAAGTTTTAAGATCTCACTGTACTTGCGCCACAATTTCTGTAGACAGAGAAGTTAACATGTCTGTCAACAGAGGCATGTCACACAATTACAGTTTGTAACGCCATAAACACTTAACATATACTCACATCCTCAGACAGGAGGAAACAGTGGTCAGATTAACATGTTCAAGTAAATTGTCATCAATGCTGCCATCAGAGGTCTTTTCCTTCACCGTAAAGAGGAGATGATAGTTGCTGCAGTGCCCAGTGCACATCTACTGGCTCTCATGAGGAGCTTCCGGGTGTGAGTGTATTGTAATTGTGTAAGTTGCGAGCAGGGAGTTCCTGGAAACCTGAGTGTTTTCCCCAATGAAAGTGCTAAACAGAAAAAATCATCCACATTATCTGCTTCAGTAAACACACTTCAGGGTTTTATTTCTTTAGAAATCCCTTTCCTTTACTTTTTAATTGCAAAAGCTGTGTGAAACTGCAAATAGGCCAATGTTGAATGCTCTATGTAGTGTTTTTAAAGCAGTTTTTTTGGCAGGTAGCATTTTCACCTCTTAATTTGGTCTCCAACCCCGGATGCATTCACACTAGAAGTAGGGCTTCAGGCCATCAATTATTTGAGTAGTTGAGTATTCTATCAATTATTCCATCAGTGAATCAGGTAATCGTATATAAAAAATCCCTTTTGCCTTTGAACCCACCTGTCGCTGGTGACCACACATGAAACAACAGTAACAAAGATAGTTAGAGATATGTTATTGAGAAATTTACAACAATATCTGATCGTGTCCAGATAAAGTGGACTGAGGCTGCCACAGTTTGAATAATTAACTTGAGACACTGACACAACTTCAAGTGCACCACAAGAGTGAGAGCAGGTCGTCCTGTGAAACACTGACCACTAAGCAGTACATAGTTATATGAATTAAACAAAGCTTTGAAACACGGAATTTTTAGCAAGGGTTTTTTGTAATGAAGTTATTCGAGTAATTCCAGTAAATGTTTCAGCCCTAAGTAGAAGAGCACTGTTATTTTGGTTGAAATTTAATAGTCAAATGATAGTTTAACTTGTATGTAAGGTGTAGGCTGTTTTTATTTAATCCAGTCAATTGCATACCTGACAAATGAAGGTACTTATAATCAGATGGATCTAAAAATCCAATATTTCTATAATATAGCTGCACATTGATTTTCATCAGTACCAAGGGTGGCCTTATCGCCAAGTAGCTAATGGGCTCAAATGCACATAAAATCTATATACGGTACAATGCATTACTCTGCATTGAACTTAAAGCAGTAAATTCATCAGGCACATATTAGCTTTTGACACGATAACAGCAGAATGTAGAGGATGTTTTAATCTGTGGAGAGAGAGACAGAGTGTTAAAGCTACGCAACAAAGACAAAAGTGATTGTGCCGCAGAGCTGCTGTAATTTGACACACACACACATCGATCTGGGTGTGTGTGTGTGTGTGTGTGTGGGTGGGTGTACTGCAGTACATGACTTCAGGGAGAAATGAGAATATTTCTCCAAGTCACTTCTGTATTTTAAGGTGGAGCGCTGTTGAGGGTGGCAGTGAGTTTATGAAATAAGTGATTTGTAAATAGATTATTTATTTACCTGATTACACAGCTTCTGTTGACACGTTTTTAATTGGTTAATTTGAAAAAGCCAAACATTCAATTACAGGATTATTTTAAATGTCTTTACTCTTTTTAGGATTGAAAGGGAGCCGAACACGAAACTTATGTAGAATGTGGTATTTATTGTGTGTTGATATACATCAGAGGTTGTTTTGTTGCTGTTTCATGACATAGTCACTTTATCATTTATATGTCTCTCTGGCATAGTTTTTCCATCATCTTTGTGGTGCGGTACACTACCCAAGATCACTCATCAGTCAAACAGCTGTAAAAGATGGAATTTAATATTGACACACACACACACACACACACACACACACACACACACAAATAGAAACACACAGGTTAAGCTTGCTGGTCATGTCAGATCGACCATAAAAAAGACGACATGCTGGCAAGACAAAGAAGATTGAGTGAAATCAGATATGTTGATTTTAGATGAGATGAAAACATCTCATCACCGAAGCAACTTGAAGGTCGGTGACAATAGAAATTCAGCTAATGTGCTGTAGTTTTGAAACTGTCACAAAAATAAAGACTTGACTAAAAGAAAATGTCATGTCAGCCAAATACTATGAACATTTGATGACACTGAACTGAGGAAGGATGGAAAGAGAGATTTGGTGAAAGAATGCAGATACATTTTATAGTAAAGTCTGGAACCAGCTGGTAGTAAATTATGTAATTCTAATTCTACTGATTGATAATTTACTTGTGGTGGTTGGTGGTGCATGTGTGAATGACATAATGAGTCTTGTGTGGTTTAGAGGGGATAGTGTAGCACAGGCTCTTTTTTGTAGCTACATTTTAAAGAACACCCCTAAACGACACTACAATTTTCCAATGCTTCAACGCCTTACATCCCAGGCTATTGACAGACTTTAGCTAGGTGGCTGTGCACAGAGAAGCGAGTCCACAATTCTAAATCAGTGTACTGATCCGATACCATGCAGATAGTTTTACCCAGATAAAACTGCTAAACTCCAACAGCAGCAGCGCTGTACTGCCACTGTTAAGTACAGTTTTTGGAGCGGTGAAGAAGAGATAATTTATCGTAGTGTAGCATTAGCCAGAGCTAGCGATTTGTCAATATTTTGTGCTGGAGAATCACATAATTAAAACGGCCAGGTGTACTGTATGCAAAACTTCCGCTTCAAGGGGTGCCAGCTTGGCGCAAGTGTTGCCAACATTGTGTGAGTGAGGTTGTGTTTGTGGATGTGTGGGTGGGTCAATTCGACCCAACAAGCTTACATATTATTTACTTAGCACGTCTCTGCTTGTTGCTTTAACAGTCAATAATGTTTGTGTGTTTGTGTCTGTGTATTCATTTGTTTGTGAACTTCATTGATTTCCTCTTGTACCTGTTGGCACACGGTAACTCCACTAACCCTGTGTGTACAAGGTCTCCAATGACCACACACACACACACAAAGGTAAATGTGTTACATATTAATTTGCTGCAGACAATTAATCATTCTAACTTTTACCAAACATTATGCATATGTGGCTGTGAGCCTGTGATCGCTTACTTACCTTTCCCCGCAGTGCGGCTAGAAGACATACACACGTGTGCACACACACACTTTTATAACACTCATACTCATACTCAGATGCAGATGAAGCAGCAACAATCAGTAGTGCAAGTACTAATGGCTTTTGTGCGAGAGCTGGATAAATCAAAGGAGATTGGCTAAATCGTGTGTGTGTGTGTGTGTGTGTGTGTGTGTGTGTGTGTGTGTGTGTGTGTGTGTGTGTGTGTGTGTGTGTGTGTGTGTGTGTGTGTGTGTGTGTGTGTGTGTGTGTGTGTGTGTGTGTGTGTGTGTGTGTGGAAAACCCTTTTACCAATGACATCCACTTGATATAAGATAGATGGGCATCATTAACCCAAAATTAATTTAAACTCACACCTTAAATTGCCTCCCTCTCACTCTATTTCGGTTTCTCTCCTGGTTGGGAGATGATCCGCTCCCAGTGACAAGTAGTGCAGTGTAAGACATGAGCGTAGCAGGTGAACATTTACAATACAGTGGGAGCATAGTCGACCAGTTTTAAAGTTAATCATCTCGGCTCAGAATGCAGGATAGAGCAGCTGAACAGATAAGAGGCTGGAAATCTTCTCAGTGTCTGTTGGCAGAAATTGAAGTGCAGGGTGTGTATGAAAGGAAAACAGAGCGCCCACTCGACTTGAAAATAGTTAAACTGCCCATGTTGTGTTGGGCAATATTATATTTAAAGTTAGGGATATCAGTCAATATCGATATATCACAATATAAATCGAATCAGCGCCAATGCACTGCGCGTCACATCTCGTGTTGTGTAGCAGGTTTAAACATGTGTCTCATAAACTCTGGAGCGACTCAAACAAACAAAGTAAACGTCAGTCCTGTAAGTGTCCTAATAACTTGTGATCAGTGATGGTTTTATTGTTAAAGTGTAACGTGAGCACAGGTCAGAGGGGGAGTGAGGAGGAAACAGACTCTGACAGAGACTCTGACACAGGACGACCGGAGCTTTAATGAGCGTCTGTCCTGGTCCTGAAGCAGCGGTGGTGATAATTATTCAGTGGTGGAAAAACACTTAAAAGTCGTCCACCTCTATGTCGGAGCCCAAACATTAGCATGTGTCCTGCTGCTCCTCCTACACCCTGTGATGTGTGAGTCAACTTAACTTGATGTGGGTGTAACTCTATTCCAGCCACATGATTGGTTCGGTGCGGCGCTATTCTCATTATCATTGGCTGTTTGTGTTGTCTGTCAAAACATGGATGGAATGAGTTCTATCGACGTTATATCGACATCTTATATTTCTATCGAGGAAAAGTTATATTATATCGTTTTAGTGCCCAGCCCTGTTTAAAGTCTTTTAGTTTCTTAGCGTTCATTAGGATCGTCATGTAAAGGCCACAGGGCTAAAGCACACTTGCAAGTTTCTTTATTTGATCGCAGGGTTTGATGGCAAACTGCTATTTGAAATTCCATTCCCCACTGTCAACTGTGTCAAAATCCAAGGAAAGCCAAAACCAAAGTCGAACCTTTGCAAACTTACTGCATGTCTCTAACCTTCTTATGTAACCATAGAGATATCATCATAGGGTGTGCAGTAAAGCCCGTCCCTGCACAGGCTCAGACATGGAACACATTATTCCCTGGATATCTTCAGTGCACAAAATATCCACTATCACAGAGAGAATACTTTTCTATCTTAGGACTTTTATTAAGGGCAGAGCCTCAGCCTACAGGGGGTTAGTATGTGACGTAACATGGACAAATATTATTCACGTGGATCTGGGGAGTAGCAGTGGGAGATTTGACTGGGATCTCAGTGTGTTTGTGTGCGAATGTGTGTGTGTTCTTGAATGTAAATATTCTGGGAGGGCCAGTTTGAGTTGCTCCTTATGGCATGAAGACATGTTTCAAGGCTTCAGGTTAGAATTAGGATTCGCGTTTTAGGGTTACATTAGGGTTTAGGGTAGTTGTGATGCTTGGGGAAAGGGGCTAGAAACCGATAATGTCAGTTAGAGTCCTCATAGAGATAGGGTTTGTTATTGTGTAAGATTCCAAGTAAAAGCAGCAGGAGTGAAGGTCAGACATGGACTCCTCTGTAGATGAGATCCTTCAGCCTGTAACCAGGATCAGACCAGCTCTCTGTAATTCTCTGAGAATGGACAGTAAGTCCAGGCAGCTCCCACAGCATAGAGAAGAAATCTGTACAATAAAAGGTGAAGGATTCTGTGAGGGAATTTGTTCCAGGATTGCAGGAATATTGTCAGGATGCTGTGGCCTAATGTTTCTTTGCCTTGCTAAAGTAATGACGTCCACAAAAGCTTATTGAAGCTGCTCTTGCATTGGTACTTTTTCAGTACTATGCATCAGTCTGTCTGGATTAGTACACGCAAGCATATTCAGAGCTGTGACAACTTGAGCAATAGAAAATTAATTGGTAACTGTTTTTAAACAAAATGTAACAATTTGCTGCTTTACTATCGTTACTTGATAGAGATAGAATGTTTCGGGTCTTTGGACTGTTGGTTTTGGCAAAACAGGACATTTGATCAAATCATATGTGGCTTTGGGAAACTGTTATTAGCATTCACTGTTTTCCAATGTTTCCCATAGGGGACTGAAGTCACAATGTCAAACTTTATGTAGCCTGTTACCATGTAGGTGTTAAGGGTAATGGTGTTCTTAAAAGGCTACAAAAAATATATTTTTTAACTTTTTTATCTTAAAGTGTTGTTTGCTTGCTATGCGTATTAAACGTCTTAATTCCAATGTTGGATTTTTTGTTATTAGCCCAAGTGAAATATCCTTCAGAACTCCGATGACGTTTCAAACTACGCTCTCTATAGACCAGGCAATTAATGAAATCATTTAGAACATTCTCTATAAGTCAACAACTTACAACTATTTACAGCAGCTCTAGCCCTTTTAAAACTAGACTTTGTCGAAACATAGCGTATGACTGGATTATGTGTGATCAATGTGCAAAATTGAGGAGGTAGTTCACAGTTAACTTTGGAACCTCAATATCCCAAATAACAAACAATGTTAATCATGTCATTTCATTATATTTGCATTCTGTCCAGCGTCAGACGATGTCAGCTCTTTATCTGTTCACACAATGGCTCAATCAGACATTCCATGGACTTTATATCGGGAGCTTGCAGGTTAAAGAGTGTTTTGTGCCTGGTTCAACTGATTTGGAGGTTTACATTCACAGCAAATGTCAAAGCTCCTCCAGGTAATGTCTCGAAAAGTTCAGGGTTACAGTACATGTGTGAAAGCAGTTTTTGTCTTCCACATAGTGCACAGCCTCTGTCTGCACAATAGAATGGACCAAGAGGCCCACATGAAAAACATTTAACTATGTGTATAAATGTCCCATGTAGGAACGTTTTTTAGATGATTACTACTGTGTAGGTGTATAAACAAATTAATTATTAATTGGTATTATTATTGGTAGTAAATAGTGATGTCACGATACCAACATTTTTGTAGTCCATACAGATTCCATGAAATTTCCACAAATCTCGATACCCATTTCGATACCACGGCAAAAGACAAAAACAAAACAATAAATCCCATTGACTTCAACAGTGGCATGTAGGAAAATAGCAGAGGCAGGTCAGCACGGACATGCGGCAGGGCTATATGCCACGATACAAGGACACCGCCTGTCCCTCAAGCGGCGGGTCCGTATTTTATACTGTTAAAAAAAAAAGAAGAGTACCGTGATGTGACTTGGTAGCGAAGTTTCGGTTTTCGTGACATCCCTAGTAGTAAATACTCAAACACCATCATCAAAATCAACCCACAGGTTAACAAAATGAAAACTTCAGTCCTCAGCATACATGACAGCTGGCCTCCTGGTTTTTATTCAGAAATAACATGTCCACATGCTGTGGAGTCTTGTGTGCTCACTATAAGACCCACGGTGAAGGACACCCGCTCATATGGTACCAATGACCCAGGAATGCAGACATGGCTCCTTGCTAGAGCGTACAGCCCTCGGCCCAAACTAAATGGTTAATTATAAACACATAGACAAACAAACCAATTCCCAGTTGAGCATTTTTACAGTGCAGGTATTTTCCTGAAAGTTGTGTCAGTTACACAACTGCTGTGTTACTGAACCACTTCAGTTATTATCCTGCTTCACTCTGACAGAAGACAGCTGCAGCATTCTGACCTTTTGCGACACTATTGGTGACCTCTCATCTTTGACCACTTCAGTCACGTATTCCACTTCAGCTGCTCCTTTGATTTGACTCCTGTGATCACAACAGCCCCTGAAGGGACAGAGCGCTTCACCAATGATGTGGTGAAAGCTGACTTTTATCAAAGATTCACAATTTTTTGGAAACAAATAACTAATTATTCAGGGTCCTGTCTTGTGCTCTTTTGAAATATTTCTCTAAGATGGTTTGATAATTATCTCAGCGTATCAGATTTTTCCTCTTGACCTTAAGTATTTTGGGGGAATGTTTTTGGCACCATTGGGCTTATATATCCATCAGAGTGTGACAATAACATTGGTTTTGTCACGGACAGATTTGTTCCTTTATTTTTAGGAGAATATCAGTCATTAACACCTGTAGCTTTAACATTGAGTTACATTGCGCTGGTACCAATGGGTACTCTGCGATATTTTTGAATTTAAGTATTTTCATACCATTATCTATCTTATTTTATATGTTTTTATTACAGCCCTAGTCATGTTCAATTAAACAGAGCTTTGACAGAAATATTGTATAGGTATATACACATTATGTGTATATACAGTATTTACTATGTGTATACATTCTGTGTTTTTTTTTTAACATCCTGTCAATAATAGACTTTATCAGGTAAAAATATTCCTTATTCCTTCCCTAATTTGAGGAATTTCTTTTTTGCATGATCATGGTCACACATAGATGTTGAACATTGACACAAATATTCTGCAACTTTTATTAAACATTTCATTTTCAGTGTTGAATAAGTTATATCAGTAAAACCTTTTATTTGCACTTGTACAATTCAGAGCAAGGTGCATAATCCTGATCCTTGTAATCAGGAGAGAGCCATCTTTTGTTTTTCTTCTCTCAAAGTGTTGAAATGCGTCACGCTGATAAAGCAGATGCCATCCTCATGCACTTGAGGTCTTTTTTTCTTCTTGTTTTCCTCTAGTCATCTCAAAATGCACTGAATTGATCCACTAAGTGGATTTATTAAGGCACCAGAGTGGAGCATTTTCACTGTCGCCTGTCCAAGTGCTTTAGCTCAGTGATTATTTGAGAGATTGAGGGATTGGTTGGGGCCTTCCCCAAATTATTTTCACAAGGCCATGCAACACTGATGCCAGATCAATATATGTTTAGATTGCCTCAGGTATGAAGGGATTTTATTAGTGGATGTTGTCACAAAAGCTGCTCGTGTGTGTGCGTGCGTGCGTGCGTGCGTGTGTGTGTGTGTGTGTGTGTAAAATTGATTGAGCTAATCTCCCGTGTGATAAAGCTAAGGAATGTGTTGCATTGCAAACAACACTTAGAATCTCTGTGCTGAGTCTGCTGACAGTATCGCTGTTGGGTCCATTGTGCAGAATTCCATCCTCATTCAAATTCTATTAACACGTCCCTTATGTATGTTTCCTGTGAGACCATTATCTGTTTCTGGAGATATAAAATCTATATGACGTCATATCCCAGAATATCAAAGTTTTCTGGCTGCAGTATCTCCTACTTCTCTTTCTTCTTATGCTTTTTCTTCATCCTCTTCGCATCCTTCTTCTTCTTCTTCTTTGTTTCCTTCTTTCTTTTCTTGAGAGAAGTGAAGGGAGTCTTACTAAAATAATAGGTGACGGGGTGTACAGCTGGTGGGTGGTGGTGTGCAGTGCTGCTCTATGCTAATGGCTGCAGGTTTGTCTCTCACACACACAACACACACACACACACACACACACACACACACACACACACACACACACTGTATTGGTTGATTGGATACTGTCTGAGGCAGCCTTTATTTCATTACAGATATTGACACATACTGGCCCGCCTGGCACTAAACTGTGGCCCTCCCCCTCTTCATCCTCTTGCTGTGAGCCTGAAGAGCACGTGTGTGTGTGTGTGTGTGTGTGTGTGTGTGAGAGTGAGAGTGAGAGAGACATTGCAGTCACAGATCTTTTGAGTCTTCAATGATTCTCTCTTTTTCTATTATTTTCTTCTCACCTGGGTCTGTCTGACTTTCTAATGCGCTCCCGGAATTTTTTTTTCCTTCCCACACTCTGTAGTTCTGTTTATTTTACGACTCTCAAATTTCGATCTCGCTCACTCTCTGCATAATGTTTTCTCATGCTCTCTCCACCTCCAGCTCTTGAGAGTACACAATCACACCACTTGTTGAATCATTTCATGTCTTTCTACTTTCTCTCTCTTTTCTCAGTTCTGTCTTGTATAGTCTCTCTCTCTCTCTCTCTCTCTCTCTGACTTCCCTTGGTGTCTCTCTGGTTTTGCTTCTCTCTGTATTTCTGTCTTTCTCTCTATTGTTCTACCTTTCTGTCCCTCTCTCTGTCTTACAGTCTTCTGCCCATCATGTTCTCTGGCCAGTTATTGTCACAGCTGTGTTTTCTCAGTCAGTTGTCAGTGATAGGTTTGCTGAACAGTGTGTCCCCAGCCCTTGTGTGTGTGTGTGTGTGTGTGTGTGTGTGTTTGTGTGTGTGATTGCGTGTGTGTACAGGGCAGTGCCATGGTGGTGCCTTTGGTGCCTTCCCACGTCCCAACTAAGCACGTGTGAGAGGCAAAAAGTGACACAGAGATGGAGAAGAACACTGGAAGCCATTGTGCGGAAATGTCTTTTGTCTCCCTCCTTTCCTCCCCCAGTCTCACCCATTTCTCACTGGGTCTACATTGTCTGTTGCCTGACTGTTGCATCACTTCATCGTAGTTTCACTGCTATTATTTGGGTGAAAAATGCATCGTATGCTGCACCTCCTCATTCTACATCCAGCAGTTTATTATCATCATGTTGTTTCCATCTCATCCTGAAACAACCCCTTTGTTAAACCACCCCCCTCCCCTTCCCATCCATCCTCTTTGTGTCATTGGGTCAAGTGAGCATTCAATAATAAGTTATTTTGTATATTTGTATATTTGAAACCTTGAATCTTGGAATATTGGGGTCAATTTGGGTCCCATCCAGACTTCCAATGTTTTGGAGTTTTCTATTTTATTTTTTTTCCTCTCTGAAAGATCATTACAAACAGGGAAGAGAGCCGGGATAAGAGCTCTCCACCCGACTGTTTACCTGTGGGAGTTACCGATTGATCCGATGATTGATTGATTGATTGATTGATTGATTGATTGTTTTTGCAGTGGAAGGTTGTCACAGAGAAATGTTACCAGTAGAAACATTGATAAGATACCTGATATGTGTACTTAGCTGGTATTAACTGCTAGGTATAGCTTAGCCCAGTTCCCAACTGCCAGAAGAGACATAGTCCCGACTCTTGTGTCGAGCTATAACGACAGCAGACTGAGGCTCAACCAAGAGAAATAATCAACAACTGGTATGTGTCGTTGTGATGAAAGAATGGAATGCCATGTTTGATCTTGTCAGAAACTCTAGACTCTGTCCAGCCATTTTGTGGATGTGTAGCTGAATAACAATGCCATCACAAAGGACGCATTGAACTAGGGGAGTGATGGTTACATGCTTTGAAACGGGTGTATTTCTTTTAATATGTAAAGGCTGCATAAATGAGCCTCAAGCAGGTAATTACAAGTAGCTTTACGAGCCACTGGAAAAGTTATTATACATAATTCAGCATTTAATAGATTACCTGAACTTGGCTCCTCTAGACTCTAGTGCCGCTGTTTACAAATCCCACAAACTGGTATTAATGTCAAAATGTCGAAACAGCCACAGAGCAGCGGGGGAGGATTTTCTTTGCCGTTTTCTGCTCTGCAAGTCATGATGTGAGTCTTTGAACGTGTACTATGTTGAGCTCAGTGTGGTTGGAGTCACAGTACACTGCTGTCAGACGTGTCACCTGAACAATTCCCCTAATGGGAATCTGTCCAGTGGAACTGTTCCTCTACCTGCATGACACCCTGACTGCTCATTCCAGTGTCCTCATTCTGACTCCCCAAAAAACTTAAAAAATAGACATGACGATGGTCAATGACAAAAACACCTTTTTTATTGCAAATGCAAATTGAAATTTAACATTTGAACTGTATACTTAAAAAAGTATACTTAACTTAAATATACAAATATATAAGTGCAAAACTTTTTAGGTTATATTCGCATGATAAATAAAACCCAACTGCAATAATTTATAACGAAATAACAGTCGGTGCCTAGTACAGCAAAAATACTTCAGCTGTTTTCAAACATCTGCTGTACATCCTGGTGTAAGAATCCTGTTGCGTGAAATACAGCCACAATTTCCACCATTTAACTTAAGGCATTTGGTTGTTGGGACGACTCGAGTTTGAGGTAGCTAAAGCTAACTGCAGGCTAACGTTACATGCTGCCAGAGCCATGTAGAGAGTGTGTTGCCACCAGAGTTAAACGTAATGTTGACTAAGCATGTGCAGTGATGTTTATGATCCCTGTAAGCAGGGTGAGTATTTCAGTACGGAGCTCAGGCACAGAGATAAGGCACCGGAATGTATGTTGTGTTTTGGTTCAGTAGTTAACGGCATTGTAGGATTAGCACTGGATTTTAGTACACAACCCCAGGGATGTCACTGACTAGTTCGCTTTTGTTGTTGTTTTCATCTCAAATTTTTATCGGCAGTGTAAAACCCTTCTATTAAGTCTTTGTCAGCCTGTGATCCATATAAAAGCATTTCATGTTGCGACTTAAATGGATTTTTTTATTCCAAAAGTCAAACAACTTTGACACAAGAAACACATTCACACCAGGTATAATGTACACAGTCTGGATATAGGTGTAATCTGAGTGAGACTGTGCTTTATAGTGAGATTACCTTAAATAATTTAGATATATGCAGCCTTCTGCCCCTGATAACCCATGTTGGTGTCTGTATTTCCTATATTTGTTAGTCAGTAATTTGTCTGATGAAAAATAAGCTGAAATGCGGAGCAGCAGTGGACTGCAGCTGAGAATGTGATAAATAATTTCCTCATTAATAATGTATCAATTCACCCCCAGTGTAGTTACAACCCAGCCACTATTAATCAGTGTTCATTTCTGTGATACCACCCACCCTATTTGCAGATTAACTGCGGTGCCTGTGGATATAACAGCCCTACATGATGCTACTACCAGTGTTGATGTGTGGGTTTGTTGACATTGACTCCATTAACATTTTTTCTTTTTTTTAACCTTTTGTATGCGCAGAAATAAACTCTAAATATAACACTGTACATGCAATAGCAGCACGAGTAAACCGGTGGTAAATGGTCTGTATTTATACACTTCAAAGTAGTTTGAAGTGTACATCACTTGTATGCCTGTAGTCATTGGGGGCAATTTGGGGTTCAGTGTCTATCCCAAGGACACTTTGGTACAGGGGAGGAGGAGCTGGGATTTGAACTATCGATCTTCTGGGTAGTTATTGCCCTGCTCTGCCTATATTATCAGCTGCTCAGGAGGAAGCGAACAGAAACAGCGGTGATAATACTTGATTCTGAGCATCCCTTTTTGCATTACAATTGGGGAACGAAACTGAAATTGCGGCTCAAACGTCCATGGTTTCGGTTCGTGATACACAAAGATAGAACTGGGACACTGCTCCCTGCCCAATCCCACACGCTGCCACTGCAGCAGGTGCTGCCTGTTGCATGTGTGGGTATGTGTCCAATCACACTCGGATCCAATCACAACCAATGCACAGAAGTGACTAGTAGTGGAGGTCGGAGACGATCGTCTGTTTTACCTTTGCAAAGCCTCGTCTCTAAAGTCGGAGTCAGGAGGAAATTATCTGGTGGATTGTTTATTCCCTATGGAGTTATGCCACAAATGTATTTGCTGAGGGCAGTTTCAAAAACAAATCAGTGTTAGCATTGGCCTTCAAAACCACATGTGGCTTTACACTTTGGAAGGAAGGACACAGAGTGGTGGAAGCAAAGTAATTGGAAAGAGAAGGAGAGCAGTTTGCCAGCAGAGCTCAATGTGCCCAAGTAAATATGGGTTTTCTTAATGAGGCAGCAGAAGAGTGCACCTGCTGCTCACACTTACTGACAAACAGATACACAAACACACATACAAACAGACACGGCCCACAGGTGAATATTGGTGCTTTGCCGGATCTGTTGCTCTTCCTTGTGGCAGTTGTCAAGACGTGGCTCCAATATCAATGTGCAGCTGCCAGTCTGCCGTTAGGGCTGATTTCTGGAGCGAGCAAACGAGGCAGCAAATGAAGAAAGAGAGAGGGGGGAAGAGATTAATACTGTCTCTCAGTCCAGCATCAGTGCTCATCTGTGTGACTGAAGAAAGAGAGATGGGGGGGAAGAAGTCACTGTGGGTGTGTGTGTCGGTGTGAAGGGGGCGTGTATGCTTAATTCCAGACTGAATAATCACGTTAATGTAACTGAAACTCTGCAACACAATTAATATGCAAGTTGCACAAGCTGGGAACCCTGTTTGAACAGGCAGCTATAGATACTTAGTCACTTTATTGTGAGCCTTGGTGCACATGTACTGTAACACACTGTGTGTCTTTGCTCTCCTTGTCGCACTAACATTAGACAGTTGTGAGGCCTCCATCATTAATCACCAGCCATTCCTCCAGTACTCACAGCTGCACTCTTTCATTCTTCTCTCTCTCTCCCTCCTTCCTTTTCTCTCTCCTCCCTCCTCCGGCATGCACAGTTCAAATCTAAATTCAGCTCACATTGTCGGATGCATTCTGTATTTGGGGCCAAACTTCCTTACTCCCCCTCCCACATGCACATTAACCCATTCTCTTTTCCTTTCCTCTTTCTGCACCTTTCTTTGTGGTCTGTCCATCACTGCCACGCTGCTTTCTTCAGACACCTCCTGCCGCTTTTTCCTGCCTCTTATTTTTCTGTCATCCGTCCATCCATTCTTCCCTCTTTTCTTCCATCTATTTGTCCGGCTCTGGGTCAGTGAGAGCCCCGGAGGGTTGGCATGGCAGCCTGGCACAAGCACACAAGACTCCCACTTAGCCCCCTGGGGTGCCCCACAGGAATATTGGGAAATCTGTATTTACTGTACATTCTTTCACACCTCACTCCTTCAGCCTTTCTCATTTTAGTTCTGGTTATGAATCTATTTAACAAACACCCTCCTGCTGTTCATGTTGGCTTGTCAGACTTAAAAGAATTACTTACACTTGAGAAT